>NC_088334.1:44690000-44990000 GCF_036884655.1 Musa acuminata AAA Group | reverse complement strand
TATGATCACATGAAACAACCACAATAAACATACACTGACAAGGAGTACCTCAGAAGAAAAAAAAACCAATATTCAACTATGGAATGTTTATTGTGTGTGATTTTATTCAAGTTTAATTGTAACTACTTGAGCTATGATGTATTCTTCGGCCTTCCATTTATGCTTTCATAATAAAATCATAATTACTTTACCTCTGCTCTAGAACAAACACCAAGTATCTTCAGTGACACTATGGACAGAATAACTTGATAACACATAAGAACAATAATAAAAAGCTAGTAACTTAAGAAAAGCTACAAAGGAAAATAATGCACACTCCCAAATCAAACGAGACTCAACATGATCCAGATTTATGGAATTAGCTAGATATCCTTCAGATGAAGCCATGGCTATTCCAGAAAATCCAACAATACTCGACAACTTATTGTCAGCTACAAGATAGGTACTTGCACTCAATAATAATATCATGTACAAGCTACTACATAATAGAGATCTTAAGTGTTTATAAAACAATTGTCAGATTAAAACTTGTTTTGCAGATTATTAGATCTTTACTAGAACCATGAAAATTTACACAAGAAAGAATGCAGAGTTTTAAGATATATATATCAGACAAACAGATTAACGTACATCAACACTTTGGAGTAAAATATATTTCAAGATTAATAGAATGGAGGATGAAGTGAAAGAAAAATGATATTCAAATCAGAAAACTCATTGTAAGCAAAACTGAAACATCATATCGAACTTGCTTTGATGGGCAAAAAATCGTATTTAATTGCTTATTGTTAGATCTCATTACAATCCAAAAGAATATATGTACATAATTTTGATAATTACATCAAGCATAAGAAATTTTGATAATTACATAATTTTACAAAATTCAAACCAGTCTGTAATTTACATAACATCAGATTCTCACGATCCTCATATGCACAAACCTAACTCTGTAATGAGAAAAAAAAAAAAAAACAGATCCTTCAGTTCAAGGAAAAATGCAGAATTATTGGTCCTGATTGCTCTCAAATCTGATGCACAGGCCAATTACCACTGACAAAAGCCCAACACCCAAAACAGAAGAAAACAAAGGAAAATAGTAAAATCATCCATCAAACACATACAGAAATCTGTATTGTGTACTGTTATAAACATTCATCAGCCTGGACTTCCTCAAGTACCCTAGAATCATAGGAGATCATGACACATGAAACTAAAGGCGTACAACTTATCATAAGCTCCAGTTCTGTTCATCACCCTCCAACTTGATGATGAAGAAGCTGTGAAAGACCAGATAACCAAGTGCACCATATCAGCTTCTCTTTGTTAATATATTTCACAAATGGCATTGGTGGTTTATTATAAATATCCAAGTTCATGATCAATTAAAACCAGAAAATAGAATGACACAGATCGTGCCTGAAAGGACATGTCTTTTGAGATCATTACATCATTAGTAACAGCTTTTCTAACAGGTTGAGAAGAGAAAACGAAATTTTGTCCTCTAACGAAGATAATTTTCATTGAGATTTAAATGCATACATTTAATTTAGATTTATCTAACAGAAAACTATGTTCATGGTAGATTGTACTTTAAAGAGAAGGGTCATAAAAGAAACAGGAAACAGAGTCGACTTCAGTAATGACGTCCTTATCCTCTTCGGGCCACCTCATCTTTCCATAGACACAGCAAGAAATCCAAAACAATCACAAATTACGTATGCAAATTAAAGATTTTTATAGGAAAAAAAATAGAAAACAAAATTCCTCGTCTCCTCGGATTATTCTCTTGGTTGCGACGAACCCATCTCCACACACACACTTTCCGCGGATTCAAGAAGATGCAAACCAAAAGAAAACGACCCACCAAAAGAACTTCACACTCCTCCCCTTCGCGAGCACAACCTTCAAAACCACAGATCTTTTCACTACATCCACACTCCAAGAAACTTCAAGGAAGCCAGAACGCGGCCGACAGCTAGACAACGACAACACAATCCATCAAGAAAGAGACCACCGAGCAACTCAAAGACGCAGACATCGAAGCCGAGCAACGGAAGGACGGAGTGCGCGGCTACGTACCTCGGAGCGCGGCGATCGATGGCGGTCGGGGAGAAATGAGCGAGCCTTGTCGGTCAGGTCGAAGAGCGCTCGGAGACGGAGGGGGGGCGGGGGGGTTTGTGTGGCGGTGTTGGGCGATGCGGGCGAGAGAGCGAGAGAGGTGGGATGAAGGAAACGTTCGGCAAGAAAGGAAGGAAATGGAATTGGAAGGCAATTAATGCAGCCTTTCTTATTTTTATAGTACTCGATATTATATATATATATATATATATATAATTAATATTTTTTGGCTTTTTGTTAGGAAACGTTTCGTTTATCCCTACTTTTTAAAATATTTATATTATCCATCATTTATTTTTCCTCCCTTCCTTTGCAATCTTTTTTCTTTTGGTCCGATTCAGTGCATTAAGAATTAATACAATGAATTAAATTGAATAACTTTAGCAACAAAAATAAAATGATATAATAAAAATTGTAAAACTCTACTAAATTTTTTTTTAAAAAAAATAATAATAATATTTAACGAATAATTTAAATTACAAAAATAGAAAGAAAAAAATATATATTCTAGAAAGCTCAACAAATATATAATAGAGGTGTTTGTGCCTCAGCATCATATCATATCAAGTATCAAAAAAGATCAATTAACAAAATTAGATAGGAATGTGTGCAATTTCTTATATTTCTTAGAATATATGTGTTTTGGAGAGATTGACCACAAGTTTCAAAGTTAAGGAAAGCATATAAAATCCCCACCATAATTTGTTAATCCAAGAATTAAAAAGCATGAATAGCATAAACAATGCTACAAATTGGAAGATGAGGGGATCCATGATTCATGTACAAAAACTAAGTTGACAAAAGAGTTGGAAGATTTACAAGGACACAAAATGAGCATCAATTGGAGAGGACAATAGAAGATGAGGTTATATAAATAAATACATTGAGTTTCTTAGTCTTGTTAAGACCATCAAGTTGTGGGCAACCCTGCTTGGATGGATTGAATTGGATTGGATTGGATTGGGTCAATTGGAATTATGTGGAATACTATTACATTAATTTTATGTGGTACTATTGTTGTCTTAGAAATAATGTAAGTTATCATTGGATTGGATTGAAGATGAAAATGAAATGGATTGGTTTTCTTTGTATGTTTGGTTCATATGCAAATTTAGAGATGTTTATTTCTGCCTACGTTATTATTTGTCACAATCGACGTATATATATATATATATATATATATATATATGATGTGATCTGAGACAAACGGAGGTCAATTTTTGTCAACCAAATCTGATGCCTCAGCATGACTTTTCTCCGACGTCGAGGAAGTCCTTTTTACGATTCAAGACAGCTGTGATCACACGCTTCTCTCGTCTGTCTCTCTCTCTCTCTCTCTCTCTCTCTCGCGTCCTTGTTCTCTGTTGCAGAGGAAAATGAGAAGATTTATTGAGGGTGACTGCGACTGGACGCCGCTGCCCGACCACGCGGCCTCCACCTCGCTGGCATCAAGTCTGGATAAGCCTGTCCTCTCACCTCGGCATCCCTCGCTTCCCTCCTCCTCCTCCCACCGCCGCGCCCCCCCGCCCCCCCCCCCCTCTCTCTCTCCCTACTCGTCACCACCACCACCTTCCCTCTCACTTCATGCTACGGTCATGGAGTTCATGATACTGTCATGGAATTCATCCTAGAGTGGTATATATTTAAGCATCCTGCAGTCGTGGAAAGGTTGCAAAATATCAATGCCAAATTCATGTATATAATAATAATAATAATAATTATTATTATTATTATTATAAGCTGGAAAGATCAAGATTTCTGAAGCTGAAAATAGTCAGTAAAATATTAGTGTATATATATATATGTTGCAGACGATGGAGATGGTGAAAGGCTGTCAAATCTAAAGCTCAATGTACTGAATTCCTTCTAAAGTTGATATATATATATATATATTAATGAAAGCTGGGAAAATTAAGTCACGAAGATTTCTGTCTCTCAAAGGAGTGAGCACGAGGGATGTATGATGTAACTGATGAATCCACGGTAGACAATGAGAGAGAGAGAGAGGAGATGAGGAAGATGGTGGAAGGCGACTTGGCGGTGTCCCTCTCGGTGCATGTTGGAGATGACGAGGCCAACAAGAAGCAGTAGCGGGCAGTAGATTTGCTGGTGGGACTCAGTCGGGATACGTACCTCTCTCACGAGTCCAACCTTCGATACAGCCTTTTCGTTTTTTCTTGCCCCTTGTCGTCTACTACGCAGGGTGGCCTCCGCTGTTCCTCCACCGCGCGGAAGAAGGATCGACAGAAGCTTTGGTTCTCATCTTAGACAAGAGGGACCGAGTTATTATCATGGAGACGAGGGAACATACCATGAAATCTAACTTCACATATATCTATGGGAAACTCCGAAGCGTATCCACGCAAAATGCTGAGTGCTGCTCCTCAAACCATAGTTAGATTCTATCGAGTTAAATTCTATTTATCTGTTAAGTCAAATCTTTGATCGTTCGTTTTGCTCTCACATCTCATATGTGTTGTTGTTGTTACACTACAGCACATATGCATAAACAAAAGAGAAATATATGTTCTTCTTCACTTTTTGGGCCGGAAAGCGGGACCCGCAGCAGATACCCGTGGATCCGAGTGGGACCCCTAGCAGATCCTCGTGGGACCCCACCACTTTGTGTTTCGGATGAACGGGCTTGTATGATGAATCGAAAGAAATAGAAACATAATGCACCTAAAATATCCCTCGCATCGTCGCGTCAGGTTCTCTGTCGTCGAGTCTTCGGTGGATCTCCTAATCGGAGCGTGGCATCGTGGCATTGTGATCCGTGACTTGAGGTCACGCATGTGAATGATCCAAAAGCATACGCCATGAAATCTCATCCACCGCTGTCACGCAAAGCGACCGGCGTCCCACCTCGCGATCGCTTCCCTCTTTCTTCCTGAGTCGCTTCCAACCATTGCAGCATCTCGAAATATGACAAGAGCAATAATGGAACCAGAATAACGCGTTTATGATCATGTTGACCGGAGATACAGTGGACGGCATCGATGATTAGATCAACCTGATAGTGCTTTCGGATTCAGTCTGCAACTTTGAATTGGCAGGAGAAGAAGGGATTAATTGTCGCCGGAGGCATCGATTGATGTCCACCACCACCCTTCTCGGAAGCTTCACGTGGAACCAACTACTGGGTCTACAAATGCCTCTAGTTTCAAGGTCAACAACATTCACGGATAGATTAATATGTATCAGTGGATAACACTGAGGAAGTTTGATAGGTAGATACGACTTTCTTCTTTGGATTCATCGTTGGAGCTGTTTGTGTCAATTAGCTCAGCTCGGATAAGGTTCTGATAGCTCTTCGTTTGAGTGTTTGAATTCAGATTACAATGACTGTGGATTAAGCATGCACAGAAGTACGAGACATCAATCAGTAGATACTGAGACTGTATGACTCGGTGGTGGTGGAGATTTGCAGTGCCGTCTCTAAGCTCGCGACGACCTGTTCCATGGACGGACGCTGCTGCTTGTGCGCGACGCAGGAGAGAGCCAGCTTGAGGCTGAGCTCAAAAGCTTCGACGGAGTACTCTCCTCTCAGTCGCGGATCAGCGAAGTCGGATAGCTCTTCACCTCGTGTTAGAATCTTGGGCTGCGGTGGGAAGCTTTTTCGTCAGCTGTAGAGTACTACATCTATGGAGGGTGGAGAGACGGTAGAGCTGACCATTCTACTCGACGACGTCGGCCTTCTCATTACGTTCAGGTTGACGACTCTTTTCCCTGAGAGGAGTTGCAGGAGGACGATGCCGAAGCTGTACACATCTCCTGCGGCGTTGACTCGGTGGTTCTGACGGTATTCTGGGTCGACGTAGCCGAAGGTTCCTCTCACCTCCGAGCTCACGTGTGACTCACCAACATCTACTACTTTGGAGAGACCGAAATCTGATAGCTTTGCTTCCAAGTCAGCACCAAGGAGTATGTTCGTCGGCTGCATGTTTGACGTCAGATAATTCTGTCGATTAATGTGGCCTAGAAAGAACAGTCAGGAGAAAGATGCAGCCAACCTTCACGTCACGATGAACGATGCAGCCTTCAGGATATGTGTGCAGAAACCAAAGGCCACAAGCACTGCCAATCGCGATCTCCAGCCTCTGAGTCCATGACAGGGTTTTATCCTTTCCTGTCGCATTGTCGATCGTGGTCAGCGTCTCAAGAAAGAAGAAGAAGAAGAGAAGAAAAGCCTATTCAAGAACACAATACCGAAGAGCCACTCCGACAGATTTCCATTTGTGCACAGCTCATACACGAGGAAGCACTCGTCTTCTTCTTCGCAATAGCCGTGCAAAGCAACAAGGTTTGGATGCCTGATATGAGACAGGCTGGTGACCTCTCTCATAAATGTCTCTGCATAGCCATCCTTGATATGCTTGATGGCAACATGACATCCATCTGGAAGCACACCTTTGTACACCTTTCCTGGCAAGTAGAAAACCAATCAGAAATCAACATCGCATGAACTCACAACATTGTATGAATGCTTACCGGCTATACCCTGACCGATAAAATTTAGAGCACTCAAGTTATTTGTGGCAGCATAGATCTCCTTGACTGACATCTTTCTACAGCCAAAATCTTTGAATGCTAATGCCTTGGGAGCTGCAAAGCCTACTGATGTAATGTACAAGGATCATTTTCATGGTTTGAAGACATGAAATAGCCGATGTAAGTACTACGGGAGAAGCATATATGCATACCCTCATCTTTCACAGGGGTATCATCAGATTGATGTCTTCTTCCTTTTAGCAAATGCCATGATGTGATTAGTATTAGAATCACAACCCCAAGTAAGGAACCTATAAGAATCCATATGCCTGCTGTTTCCACATATAAGTTCATCTGATAAACAAAATGTTGATTTAGGAGCTTGACATGAAGAAAGGTCAAGTCAGTAACCTTTTGTTGTCATGATGTATATTCCACCATCAAATGATCACTTCTATTCTGCATGTAAAGTTGAAGAGAAGGATCACCAAAAAGAGGGCAAATAAAATGTAAATTTATACTTAAAATAATCCCAAGACTTGTAGAAGACTCTCTCTGCTAGTGTTCGAGTTTGTCCTTCATAATACAAGAAAATAGATGTGTTTGTCTCTCAAACTATAAGGAGTTGGAACTGACAAAAAAGGTTGCCTCCTAAGAAGCTAAATTTCCTTCTTTCTGTACATCATAATCAACCCTTTAAAGCATCGAATAGATCAAATAATCGAGAATTGGATCGGCCTCTTTATGCTTATTTTTGAGAAACTTAATCTATGTATAAATAAACTGGCTAAGAATCCGGATGCTTTGGCAATTCATGGTGATGATGAAGGTGTGTGTACCTTTGGACACTGCACCGAGACAAGCTTGAGCTCTCTTCCTGCTGCTACTTGGCTTCCTTCTCTATTATGTTCTTGCTTTGGTTGTGTGGAGGTTTGTGAAGAGATCTATCGGAGAGTGCTGCCTCGGAGGCATCGCACGAGGACAGGGAGGGGCTTTAAATGGATGGAACAGCGTTGCCGGCCGGTAGTCATGGACTTGGGTTTGTCGCGTTTTGTATTGGCCGAAACATTTGGCCACTCAAGAATTGAGAGAGAGAGAGAGAGAGAGAGAGAGAGAGAGAGAGTCTTCCTTGTTGGGTGGATAAAAATATGGTAGCTTTGTAGCTGTCAATGGCTTCGGTTTGACTGTGGTGGCAAAAGGTCGAATATTCACATGTTTTCTTTATCAATTATTTTTATGTTATTTGTTTTCTAAGATGCCATATAATTCATTAAAAATGAGAGTAAAATCTTAGGATGATTTCTCCAAATATATATATATATATTATTACAACCTTTCTAACTAATTTCGAATATATCCTTATAGCTACTAATATAAGAATTATAAATAATTTATGAGTAAGATTTACATGTATTTTTTTTTCTCATCTATTTTCTTGGGTTAAAGTGTTTTGTATGTAATGGAGTTTCGGTGTTTTTGAAATTAAAAAATGAGCGAAAAACACTTCACAAATGTTGAATTTGTCTTCCTTGTTAAATGGAGAATCGTTTTCAAGATCAACATTCTTACTATCCCAATCCATCAACCCTTTTCTCATTCCAACCTGTTGATGTTTCATTGGGAATAGACGAGATTAGATTATTTGCGTACGAATGTCATGACAATTGAAATCTATATTAAGGATATAATTCCAAGGAAGAACTCAACGATCACTCGAATTCAGTCGCCCTCCATTTCAGCTTTATTTCTTTGTCTTTGTCCCCTGCACCGGCGGTCGAGGGATCCGAACACGAGAGCTCGCGGGTGGCGATCAGCTAATACGGCGGCAGAGCGTGAGGCCGTCGGAGATGGAGAGCTGGCAGATCTCGATGCGTGGGTCGGCGGCGAGGTGCCGGTTCAGCTCCAGGAACTTGTCCTTCATCTCCATGACGTAATCTAAAACAGGGTACTCCGGCTCCACCGCCACGGTGCCGCTCCACAGTGTGTTGTCGTAGCCGATGACGCCGCCCACCCTCACCAGCTCCACCACCCTCTTGTGGTAGTTCATATAGTTCTCCTTGTCTGCATCCACAAACACAAAGTCGAACCATCCCCTGTACTTCTCCTGCACCACCGATGCACCAACCGAGTATGAATCCGTGTACCCTACATGGCCGAGTTCATCGATCTTTCTCTTACCTCCTGCATCAGTTCATCCAGGACGGGTAGAGCCTGGCTCTCACGGAAGTCGATCTTGTGAGCCACCCCTGCCTTCTCGATCACGGGGAGTCCCAGTTCATAGTTCTTCCGATTCGGATCGATGGCCAATATCTACAAAAGAGTGCAAGCTAGCTTCATCCCAGAGATTTCTGCGCGAGCGGTGGGTGATCTACGCACGTACCTGGCCATCCTCAGGTAGGGCGAGAGCGGTGGCGAGCAGGGAGTAGCCGGTGAACACGCCGATCTCTAATGTTCTCTTGGCGTTCATCAGCTTCAGCATCATGTTCAGGAACTGCGCCTCATCTGCAGCTACTGCCATGCCATTCCTGCTCGATGCGAGGCTATCAGAAGAGGGAACGAAGGCACATTGGATTGAGGCCGGAGGAGCTTACCAGGGGTGTTTGGCCGTAATGTGGCGGAGCTCCTTCATGGCCTCGTGCTCACGAGGGTACACGCTGGTCTCCAGTATATACTGTACCACACATCATGCAAGATCAAACACACACACACATACATATATATATATATATATATATATATATAGAGAGAGAGAGAGAGAGAGAGAGAGAGAGAGAGAGAGAAGTTTCCTGGAGTCTACGAAAGAGATGAACCTGGTAAAGGGCATTGCTCTGCAACAGAGTCTTATTGGCGTGATCCTTAACCCGTCTATCCAATGCGACATGGGACTCAGATGGCGTCGCCATTAAATGTTGTTAGTTCTCCCCCTCTCTCTACCAGCTCACTCTGGGTGGTGATCGAGGAGGAGGAGGGTGGTGGCGGTGATATATTGCGTGGTGGTCTGCAACTGGAGCGGCCGCTGCGACACTTGTCCGGCGTGATCCAGGGAGAGAGGCGGGCATCACGTGCACGCGTCGTCAGCCGGGAACGGAGCACTTGACGAGACGAGGAGGGGCTGCGGCCTCAGGGTAACGGACGCGACATCAACGGCCGCGAATGATGGTACGCTGTGGACGTTATGAAGCCGCTCATCCTGCTTTTATAATTGTGATGATGAAGGATTTATCATGTCGTGTCATTGATGTGAGTATAAGCTCATGACCTTATTTAACTATGTCCAACAATATATATTCTCTTCTCTGTGGAGGAACATTGTAGTGACACTTCTCATGAATTCATATATTTAGATCTTTAGGGGGCGGTCTCTTGTTTTTATTTATTTTTTATTATGTTTGATGAGTATTTCAATAAAATAGAAAATTGATTTCGATGAATGAGTTTAAGAATAACATAATTATTTTTTTTATTTTCATCATGCTCCAGTCAAATATATCCTTAATTGATATAAATATTATTTTTGGATCAGTCAAAACTTAGAAAAATAATATCTAATCAAAATTTATGCCACACAAATAATGTTAGCTATTAGAGATGGTAAAAAAATAATTAAACATACCACATCAGGAAAGCATCTAGAGGTTATGTTGTACAATTAAATCAATAATTACAAGAACAACATTTTATATTTATAGATATATTTTCAATAATTTATGATATTTCTATATATATATATATATATATCATATAATATCAGTGTTACCCTTAGGTTTTGTTGCATATATAATGATGCACCAAGAGATGCATTTGCCTGTAGAAATTGTAGCAACCAGTTAGAATTTAACTGTGTTCTTGTGCTCTTTTTGAGGTTATATGTGATCATTTCCCTTTGATTCTGTTTCATCAAAGGGCTATTCCAATGAGTCCATCTTTGGATCATAGAGCACAAGAGCATATGAGAGAGATACACTCCTAAGACTGGAGATGTCAGATAATCTAAATGCAGTTATCTGATTAATAATTAATCATGTTCAATCATAATATGTCAAAGGATTAAACACCTCACAGTAAAATACTGCTAAAATAGCCTTATAATTCATTGACACTTAATCCTCCATAAGCCACTTGAACATTGGCAGCATTACTAATATTTCTTCCAGGAAGAAAAGAATCTTGCATCTATTCTCTCTCTCTCTTTCCTTTTCTTTGAAATCCACAGCAATCTTCTTCAGCAACCAGACCATAAATTTTGCAGGCAAAGAAACCTCTACAAATGCATGAAATCTAACCTCTCTGTAGGGAGATTTTTGTCAAGCTGATGAAGCTGATCAACATATATATCCTTCTACAATACAAATAGAACTGTTAATATACATCTTGAATATTTGAGACTGTGAAACTTCTCAAGCATGGAATCCTTTCTCAAGCATTTCTAATTTGTCTGATATCAAACTTTGATGAAATTGAAATGACCACAGCAAGTCCTTTTGCATAGTTCATTGTAAAATGAGCTAGTAACAACTCTGCATCAAATACTCCACAATAAATGATCTAAACCTGGTAAACCTTGAAGAATGAGCTATATGCAAAGGCAACAATAACATCTAATATGAGATCATGTTTACTGTTCTCTAATACTCAAGCTAACTCTATAACAAGTTTCTTGCTCAAAGAGTGCTTGGCTACACTAAACTTGATATCCTAAGAACCATTGTACCTGCCCCATGTCAATCCTGGCTCCACCATCCTGGGTGGCCTTTCTTCCTCTCTGGCCATCCACAGAGGTCCGGCATACCGGGCAGCTTGGCCTCTGCAGCAGCCAGGTATCCAAACACTGTGCATGGAAACTATGACTACATGATGGAAGCAACTTGCAGGAATCACCCACCTCAAAGTTCTCCAGGCACACAGGACAGTCAGCTGTGCAATGGATGTTCTCTTCTACTGCTTCAAAAGCATAACAAGGGAGCTTCTCCAGGACTTGCAGGGATAAGCCCTCCGATGCATCAGCAGGTGTAGACAAGCTGCTGAAACCCAAGAAACCTCTTCTGGTTGCTCTCCAAGACATACAGATTTGAATGAGCAAGAACACTCCAATGCCACCAAATACTAGGCCAATGGCTGCAAGCTTGTTGTTCATTCTATGACCCTCAATCCTCCACCAACAGTCTTTAACTTGTGAGGCAGTAGGATGTTAATATGACTCCATTTCTAGAGCATGCGATGCATGACATTTTATTTACATAATTTTGAAGAATTAGTCTTGTGAAAAAGACCTTACACTTGTTTTGCAACTCTTTTTCTTTTTGTGTGTTGAAGATGGTGATTCCTGACCAACATATAGGCTTTAACACGCATATTCCCAAAAGTAAGCTACACATCCTGCCTCCTTATTAAACATAAATTTCCAAGAATTTGTGACCAATGAGACACAGGTGGATGATTTGGATACACCTATTATACAGAAAGAAGGCATGGACAAAGATGTAGACCTGTAACTTATTTGTTGCTCAGCAAACTGTGTCATTCCTATCACCTCCTCTGATGTACTTCTGTCCCTTATTTTTGTTAAATGCTTCTAACTTAATTTTCTGCAGTAGACTAAAGTGGGCAGCAAATTGATATTTGAGGGTCAGGCAGGTTGAACAATTAGCTTCCAACCTAAGCATCATTCATTGTCACCACCTCCAAAAGAGAAAAGGAAAATGTCTAGGTCAAAAAAGTTGGGTGCAGGTGCCAACTTCACAAAGTTTTCAATTTTCTTCAAGATGAGAGAACCTAATCATTTAGAACTGTCTGATGAGTAAAAAATATTTGGCACATCTTCAACAAAGATATGAGCTATAAACTTCTTAAAGAAGAAGGGAACAAAACCTAATCATTTACTACCCATATGAACAATCTCTGTGAACTTCTAGCAAGGTTCTAAGTTCACATGGCACAAAGATCTCAATTTCCAACAGATACAAGAGTAAGATTTCGATCCTTCCAGAAAAGAAAGTCAACTTGAGAACCATCAAGCTAGTGAATAATGTCATAATACAAATTTATCAAGACCTAATTAGAGCAACACACTAGAGATTTTACAGTAAGGTGTTGGGCAAAAGAAGAATGGATAATATTAAGGCAACATTGGAGAAAGTTAATGATAATATTGGTAAAGATAGACTAAAAAAATAAAGAGAAACTTTTTATTAAATGCAGTACCTTCAAGCTATTAATGTCAGATTATCAGCAATCAATGTCTATTAATCATTTTAACATGCAAATGTCTCAAGGGATAAGCCATCTAAAAAGCAATATTTTTCCTTTACGCCCAATTGAGGATCAAATGAATCAGGAAAGAGTTAGAAAGAAGCACAAATATTTTCAGCTGGTCACAATTTATAATTCATATTACCATACACAAAGGGCACACTTGGGAGCATCAAATGAACTACCTTTTTCAGTGAATCTAACATCTAGCATATCAGCAGTGTCTGATCCTGCTTCCTATTTGTTTCTTGAATAAATATAGGAGAGCTGTTCCATTATTGAGTAGTCTCCAATGAGAAGTTACAAATAAGATAAATACACAAGAAGATTACTGGTTCTGAAAACTGAAGCTTAGTCTGAAGTTAACCTGGAAATATAAAACAAGTCAATGTTTTCTTGTTTACTATCTGCGTTGTTTCATCTAGTAAGAAAAGCAACATAAGCAAATCAGCACATAGACATCATGAACATGAAATATTTACTTTTTGGGCTACGCAACAACATGTATTATTGAACACCCCGAATCAATCTTCATGTTGCTCTTCATCTTCAGAATCTACACAGTACAAGAATACCGAAAGCAAAAAATTAGAGAATGAGCATTCTAAAAATACATAATAATAGAAAAGAATGCCGTGCCATACAACATTATAATGCCTAAAGGCCATAAAATTTTGTAAAGCTCCCAGAACCTGACTTTAATGCCTTAACTGTATCTTTTTATATCCACCATTCATTAATAGAATGTGGATAAACATCTGGTTGGGGGAAGCTTCATATGAAATAACAAAAGAAACAGCACTTACCTGATCTAACGTCATCACCAACTTGTCCTGATTGGATTTGTTTCACAAGCATCCGGAACATTAATATCCACCAGTAGATATGAAGAACAAGCAGTGAGAATAGAAGTGTGTTGAAGACATAATAATATATGGGTCCTTCAAACTTATGTTTTTCTTTGTCCAAAGTCAAGAGAACCTCGTAACTGTCATTCAAGAGGCAATAAGGCAATAGAACAACATAGACAAACTCTGGTCTAACTGTATATCATATAGAATTTACTAACTGTGTCTTCTGCTTGTAAAAGTATAAAAGAAAAAAAAAAAGAAAGAGGAATGATTAATCTTTTACTAAACCGTAGGCATACACGAAAACGAATGCTGGGCTAACAGCTATGTTCTCCAAGATGCATTCTGAATGCAATAGAAAGATCCTGAATAATCTTCAAGGCCAAAATCATTAAAAGGCTTACATTTACCTCAGCAGTTGATGTATATATGTTTTCCTTTGACAACTACTGAGCCAAGATACCTTTAAGAGAGAAGCTTGAACTACAATATAACATCTGCTTTTACTGACAATTACCAGCAAGACTCTGTTCCATTAGATTGATAATTTCCACAACCTTTTCCAATTATTTAATGATCATTTCAATTACCTGCTCTCTTTTCTTGTCAATCTGCATCTTCTAAGTGTTAACTAGAATTATTCTCATTCTAAGCAAAGATCCCATTACATTCTTCATTACTTTAAGAATGACGAGTCAGCCTCGTTATGGTAAGCATCTGCAAATCTGTGATATATACTCATGCTTTAGGGAGTCTACACCTTATGCTACCAGTTTTAACATCAAAAAAGACTCCGATCCGAAAGTTTTTTGGTTGTGTGTGTAACACTATTTTGAAGTATCCAGAATTCATACATAAGTAAATTAAACATTGATTGTAAATAAATGAACAAGAAAGAAAAGGTTTCCTAAGTCATCTCAGCATAAAGGTCTATTAAAGACATCCAGGATCATATAAATAATCTACATGCTTCTTAGACTTGCTCTCCATTTATCGAAACTCTTTCTCCATTCTCCTTCATTTTTATTAAAGAGAACAGAAGTACGAAGATGTGTCAGAGGAGTTCAACAACTTAGTAGTCCCCTCAGATCTCACCTTCTCCTTCAAGATAGCCTCCCAATAGATCCCTCATCTATAACAAAATGAGCAAGTGATTCTCTCTTATGTCACAATAACAGAATCCCTAATCTTGCAAATAGATTTCCGTTTAGTTTGAGGCTAAAAAGTTCTGGTGAGGTTATGTTATCCCCTTAGATCTCACATTCTCCTTCAAGATAGCCACCCAATAGATCCCACATCTATAACAAAATGAGCAAGTAATTCTCTCTTAATTCAGAATAACAGAGTCCCTACTTGCAAATTGGTTTTCCTTTAGTTTGAGGCTAAAAAATTACAGTGACGTGAACAGATTGCACCAACTGCCATCATGTCCTTAGTTCATGTCCATAAAACTTGAAACTGCTAGCAGACCAGAATTTCCATAAAACATTACCATTTGATAGCACTTGCATAAGAAACTGGTGCTAACCTTGTACTTCGAAGGATCCACAAGGGATAATATATAAGACGAAGAATTATCCATGAAGCAACAAATAAAAGAAATGTTGCATTAGCAAGCAGCTCACAACCGCCATACTTAGACATTTTCCCCATTTCCAAGAATACGTCACTTGCATCATGAATGGCTAAAACAACTGAACCAACACGAGCAAACCTGTTTGAGGTCAAAGAAACTTATAATATCAAAACAAGTCAACTAAGTCATCATAAGAATTCAAATTAATTAAGCTAGCCAAGTCATCCAAAAACATGAGCAGTTCAGCACGATCTCAAACTATTCCAATGAAGTAAATGGCCTTACAGGATGATCAAAATAGAAAATGGCAGCGGATAACCCTGCCTACTCCATCATTAAGACTAACCTGAATATGTAAGACAGCACAATGAGAACAACAGTTGCCATGTGATGAGACATTGATACTCCAAAATCTGATCTTCTTGTTTCCCAGAACAAAAGTGCAAAAATTGAATATGTGTAGAAGCCAGCAACATACATATAGACAAATTTAAGTTTTAATCTGGAAATCAGGAAATGATAAATTGTTAAAGTTAATACAATACGATGCTACATCAATGAATGCTTATTTCTAACAAGCAAATAATTATAAAAATATCTTACTTAATCTTCTGATCTGGCCAGACCTGATTCCCTGGCCCTACCCAGAAGTATCTAGTATTGGTGAGCCAGGGCTCGTTATATGTAACAGATAGAGCCAGAAGTTCGCCTGAAAGAAAATAAACAAACTTCCAAGCTGACTCCTTAAATTTATTGATCTTTTTTCTCCTGCTATCTATTCCGGTGCTGAGCTTTTCACTTGATTTTTGTGGTATAAGTCGCTTTGCTAATTTCTATAAGAAAAAAAAAAAGATTATCCAACACATAATAAGCAACATGTACCTGATAGTACGAAGAGAAGATAATCCACAAATCAGTACCAGCATGAATCCATAATAGGTTAAACAGATGATCCATGACTAGATTGGTCAAAATTTACATGTAGCAGGGAAAACAATTATTTTTTGTGTTTAATTGTTCCAGAAATTGCTTAAATTATGACCAACAGTTTGATATCAAATATTCAACAAAGTCCTCAGCTTAATGAAACACATATACCAAACTAGAATTTAAATAGAATTAATCAACTGTCTCTTACAATACCTAGTTAATTCAGATGGCGCTGATTTATTCCTCATGTTGACATAATTAGAACTATTGAAAAAGAAAAAAACAGTAGAATGTGGTATTGGCACCCCAAACACACGGCGATGTACTTACAAGTTCATTGATCCCAGTGTTAACATTGAGCATATAAGTGTGTATCTAAAACAGAAGAAAAACTTCCTGGCAGTATGTGTTTAATATACTCATAGGAGTTCCAGAAGGCAAAGGCCATATTTCCACGCATCCTATCCTCTATCTAGTCTTTGGTGTTTATTACGTTCTTCAATCTTTTTAGCATAAGTCTGATTATTCTACTATTTGTGAATCTCTCACATGTTAGGTGGAATAACATGATTTAGTCTCAGTAATACTCTCTTTAAAACCAGCTAATATCAATCAACCAAGATGTATTAAGTAAATACTCATCCGTGTTGTTTTTTTGTAAGTGTTCAGACTGATATGGTATCTGTCAGTATGGTATAGTGTACCATGGTATACCATTACGGAGAAATATAAAACAATAATCAAAATCCTAATGTTCTTGGTTATGGTCAATACATTATGGAAAAATACATAACTAGTACAGTATATAATAATTGAGGGACCAGTGTTTGGCTCCATGTACAAAACCATTGGGTGCATGTCCTTACTCAAAAAAAAAAAAAGTTATGTCAGCAAAAGATGGAAAAACTTTAGATCTCTTTTAGGAGTCATACCATAAAGGCTTTAGATTGGAGATAATAATTAAGCCACTTCAAACCTTTTAGCAAAATTCAATTCAATTCAGCCTAGTTTTACATAACCTTAGTACCTCTGTGCTAAAAGCCACAGCTATTCTGGCCTTTTCAAATTAAATATAAAAAGGTTGGTCCTGGTTCCTGACTCCTGAGCACAAGGCTCCTACCAATGCAGGGTTTCAAGTGAATCAACATATGCAGCCTTTTCCTTGGAAGGAAAAGACTCAATTGTAGTCCAAATCTGTAATTACAGCCTTCCAAATTTTTCATTATGTGCTTGACAATTTTATTCATGTCCTGATATCCAAAACCATTTCCATGCCTTCCGTGGAATAAAGGTAGGTGAGAAAAAGTTGCTGATACCGGTGAAACAGAGTTGACACTCCGAATAAGAAACACCTAGAATTGGCTAATTATTATCTTAAGATATAAAACTAAGATGAATTTTTATGCAACAAAATGCTATCCAAAAGACACAAAAGTCATTTTATGTTACAGAAATTCAAAATTAGAGTATGAGTATCAAGGAACATCAACCAAAAAAAAGGTTTAAGTACAAAGAAATGGTCAACGGGAGGTTAAAAAAAAGACTCAAACATTGTACAACACTTGCTCCATCCATTAACCCAGGCTTCTCTAACTAAAATGGAATTTGATAGCCTTGAGAAAAAGCAAGCTCCATATGAATCCTTTTACACTTCTATAAAATGTTTATCGATAATTAAGTCGGAGCTAAAAACAAAGCCCTAATCGAAGTTAAAGAAACCCAAACAAAAAGAAGCTTCCAACGTTTGCTCAAGCAACTTCCTCCACACGCGTCCCTACAGCTGTTCTCAGTATGAGAAGAGATTAGAAAAGAGATTAAAGACCAAACTTGAATCGATTGCACCAAAATTTAAGGAAAATAGAACAGACACCGACGTCAAGAAACGTTTTTGGGAGACGAATCCGACCGAAGCGTACGTTTTCATGAATCAAGGCATGGCAGAAGCGGAAACAGCAGGAGGCACGAATGACTGACCTCAAACACGAACCTATCGAGGAAGAATCTGACCGTGGGGAAGAACAGCGCGAAGAAGGGCAGCGCCACGAAGTCCTCGTATGTCGGGTACCCCTCTTGCCCCCAGTCGACCAATCGCCATGCTTCAACCAAATCCATGGAGTTCGAGATCGACAAGAAATCGCCGACGAGGACGACTAGGTGCGAAACGAGAAAGATTTAGGAGACGGGGAGACTGCTAGCTCGATCGATCGATCGATCGATCGGTGCGGAGTCCCTTCGCCAGACCAAACGGAAACGGCCGAAGAGGTTTACCAAACCACAAACAAGAAGGCGAGTGCATCTGTTAGTCTTTGCGCATACGTCCATGTCAGGTATAATAATACGTATCCGCTCTGAGAACATTAAAATTACATGTACACCTCCTATACATAGTGACAGATTAGCAATATGCAAATGATGATCTTTAGGTCAAATAAACTAAGGATTAACATTTAAATTTGTATTTATTGTGGCAAAATCAATTTTCTAGATTTTTCTAGAAAATTATATACAGTCTTGGGCAAATTATAATTTTTTTGTTTTTAAGACTTTCCTGACCCATTTTTAGAATTTAGAATTCCCTAATTGTGTCTTTTGTTTTTCTAAAAACCAATTCAATTATAATATTTTTAATATGATTTTTAACAATATTAAAAAAACACTAAAACATAGTGTTAAAACACTATAAACATAATGATTTTATAAAATTTGTATAAAAACACTAAATCATAATGTTTTTATACTGTGTTATAATATTATAAAATAATATAAACAATATTATAACTAAATTGGTTCAATGAACCTATGGACCGATTTCCATAAGGAAAAGAAAGAAAATTGATAAATCATTCAGGAGTATTACAAATATTATACAAAAAAAAGATACATTTTATTAAATTTCTAAAAATTGAGATACTTCCTGAGAAAAGCCCGAAAAAGACTTTTTCCTCAAATTCAACCTATCATTATTGTTTGAGAAATATTCAAAATTATACAATAATGTTGATATAATTAAAAAATAATTCTAAAAGGGATTAAAAAAAGTTATACAGTAGACATATATATATATATATTCAGGAATATCTATATAGTATTTATTTCATTGCAGGGGCAAATGTGTAATTTTACTTCCAACTTGGAAATAATTAAAGGTGTTGCCACCAAGAAACAGGAAGTACCAAATAGCAATGTACTCTTGTGATGCCAATTGCTTGGCACCACATGCAATGTACATTTGCTCCGATTGTAGAGAAGCAGCAATTTAATAGAACCAGTTGGCAAAGAGAAGTCAAAGTCAACAGCAATAAATAATATGCATGCAGTCTGCATTCTCGCTCCTGGGGCTACTAGTGCCAGCTAATTGGAGAGCTTGATCCATGATTCGGGGGCTCTATAAGATTCCAAATGTAGAGGTGGTAGATGTCAAAATCTTTGTCAAATCTAAGACAGTTGAAGGACAGTGTCTCCGTAAGGAGACAGATTGATGATCTCCATTAATGCCACAACAGATCTGTTGAATCAGAGGATGTATTAGAGCACAATAAAGACCACAATGAGTGCATTGATGTCTCACCTCAAGCGAGTGCAAGAATGACTTTCTTCGATTCGATCCTTGCTAGATCCTGCATCGTCGAATGACTTCCATTATGTCCGAATTTTGAGATTCTGATATAGAAAAAAGATTATGAAAAAAAATAATTGGTGCACTATGTATGTTAGGTCTTCAAAACACTAGAATTATTATTTGGACCAATTGTATTGCTGATGCATAATAACTCCACAAAACAAGCTACATAGTTCAAAGCTCAACTTTGCAGACTATTGTTATTGAAGTCTATATTTACTCGAAGCCAAACACACACAAATGTGAGTAGCTAACATTTAAACATGAATAAATAAATATTACAGCAATCTTTATTCATAGAAATAGCTACAGAAAAGATGGGAGTCAGTTTAATGTAGCTCCGTAATCAGATTTCCGGTCTTATACAGCTCAACTGAATGTAATCAAAAGATCAATTGCATCTAACAGTCTTTTCTGCAAGGCCAAATAGTAGAAAGAATTCAGCATTCAGAAGGACTAAGCAAAATTACAAAATGTCGACAAAGTGTTCAAGAAAAGCAAAAGGAAAATAATTACATTTGTGAAAGATCTAGTACCTGAACTAGCACTGATATGGGATTAAGAGGCATGTGAAGCTTGCACACATTTCAACGTAAAGCATCTGTAATCACAGGTTCTTATCAATCATTACCATTAGGTATGATGCTTCACGGGTTTGCTACCTATTACCTGAAAGAAAAATAAATGCATAATTACTGCATCTATTTGACATTTTAATAACTAAGAATATTTCCATATGACCAGAATTTCAGAAATCTCCTGCAGGAATTCTACCCTTTGATGACATTCATAAGATAGTTTCCTCGATTTCGACAGTTCAAACTGATGTTTACATCAATGCACCTTAGGCATACCTGTGTGCATGATAATCCCATCATATAGTTTAATTTCAATCAAGATATTTTAGTATGGCACGCCAATGTGTCGTGTAAATTTATCTAAAATTCTGGGCTTGACTGCATTCTTGTTGCTACCATAGAGTCCACTACAGAGTCGATGCATTTCAAATTATTGCATATGAACTTTACAGCACAAATCACAAAATTGTCTAGTGTTGAAGTTTATACTTCAATGCATTGCATACTAAAACAAGAAATGGGTCAATATGCCACACCAGTAACTCGGGTGTCCATATCTGTTGACAAGAATCAGACATAAATGAGAGGAGTAAGCAAGAAGAAAACATGTACTAAATGGCATTATAAAGGGAATTCTCATTCCACAAGTAAATCAGCAAATCAGTGGTACAAGCAAAATTAGAGCAATTGTACAAATCCACAGAGTCTTACTGGTATTGCTGCTACACTGCCAGATGCTATATATAGGTCATACAGCGGTTAGATAAAGATGACCTTCAACTGTAGTTGGAGTTAATCTACCAAAAGCGCATACAAGAAGCAAGTTTTGTCTCTGAGAACAAAGAAATTGGTTCTCTCACACCATCTACTGACCATCTTCTTCTAAGTTGTTTCTTCATCCAGCAAGGACAATCAAAATAGCTAAGTGTTCACATATAACTCTTAACTTTAGCTCGTGATCTGCTTGAACTCACTGTGCTCAATACCATACAAATTTTCCCATAAACAACTTGAATGTTCATCTGAACAGAACACAAACAAGAGTCTGTCAGTTTGTGGTTGTCTCATTTACACCCCTAAACACCACTTATACTTTTGCCTTTGCCAAGTTATTATATGCGCAAGTACTGCATTTGACATAGGACAAGTTGATATGAACATTTATTTCGGAATCAAAGAAGGAAAGAGAGAGGAGGAGAAAGATAATAATCTTTTAAAAATGGAAATGACAACTACCAGACTCATTTTAACTTTAGAAGTAACTCATATGGATAAAATACTTCACACACGTATATGGAAGATGCAATTATACCATCGGAAAAGGAAAGGTGACCGGACATCGCTCATACATATACAATGTGAGTGAAAAAAAAAACAAAAATTACTCATGCATTCATCAATCAGTTCATGCTCGACTGATAGTCTTTTTTTTTTTTCTCATTTATATAGACAACCTATATATAAAAAAATATATATATATATATATATATATAAATAAAATAAAATAAAGAAACTAACATTTCATAAATTAAAGTATATCAACATATATTTTCATATATTTTGGTAAATATATCCATTCGATGGGCTTTCACCTCCAAGAAATCTTCAATTAAGAAAAAAGCTTTCTTGTATAGACGAAACCTTCAATAAAGATTATAATCTTTAATCAAAATTAAATTTCAATTTCCTTGATTTTTCCCTCGTTTTCTTCCTTTTTTTCCTTTTCTTGAATAATCTAGAAAGCTAAACTTGAACCATGGGTGATTTTGTCATGTGGCAACATATGACATTTGTAATATAACCCTAAACTATTCGAATCCATTCAAACTAAAAATAAAGTTAAATGGTATCGCATCAACATTCCTTCATAAAATAATCGTAAACATCTATTATCTAAGACAAGCATACTGGTCACTGCACCACAACTACTCTGAGTTTTAGGAAACTTTCACTCTTGTAAGTGGCATACGGCAGCAAACAGTATCATTATGGTGACAAAAAAAAGTGGACTTCCAATTCCTTCTAATTAAAACTAGTTTCTTACTTGTAACTCATGAGACCCAATCAATACGACGGTGACCAGATTACTTGCACACTCTCTTGGACTAGGATATCCAGAATCGAACCAAAAATGCATTGATGATTACGACTTGCTTCCAAATCCAGCTCCTTTACACATTTTATTCTTGTGATTTGCACAAAACAAGTTGTAATCCACCGAGTTCTTCTTGATTCTCCTCAAGAAGGCAGATCTTGAAATCCAATCTTGCAGCGAGTTGAATGACACCAGCCAATTAGATTAGGAAAAAGAAAAGAAGCCGCATCATCCAAGCACATACCGAGATCAAGACAAATGGAAACCTAGAAGAACCATGCTAACGACCTGACAACCAGAGAACACAAGCACGGAGGAGCTTATCAGAAAGGTTACCTCTGCGACCGACGCGCCCAAATCATGACGAAAGGAGCCTCGAGCCGCGGATGAAAGCGACGGAGCAGAGGACGATGGCGACGAAGGCGAAGACCCCGAGAACAAACATGAGAGATATCCCGGCGACCGCGAGGTCCGCCGCCAGCTGGAGGAGGGGGAGAATGCTCGCCATCTCCATCAGCTCCTTCATGTGTTTGTGGAAATGACCACAGACGAGTCGGCCCCCCGCGATCGCTACATCACATTGCACCGTTCCCAAACGACACGTACGCTTACAGACATAGTCGTTAGATATAGATTTACTGGGTGCCCTTCGCACGCATCTCAAAGCATCCATCACATCACCACGTGTGAAACTGAAAGCTCTGTTTATTTTCTTTTTTAGAACATTATCCATTTCATTTATATTTACATCACCTGAAATGAGTAACCTTTTATCTATCCCCACAAAAACTATATATATATATATATATATATATATATATATATATATATATATATATATATATATATATATATATATTCGAAAAAAATCCCCCAATTCTAAAATTTTCTAGTATTATTTTTTATCTAATACCTGAAATACTTTTTTTCTGTTTGTTTTTTTCTTTTACTATCGACCGGATGAACCGATCTAGTTAAAATATTTTTATACTGTGTTATAATTTTTTTGTAATTATTCTGAAATAATTTAAATTTGCTCTTCAATTTTCTCCATGTAGCAAACTAATGGTACAAATATTACAGAGAGAACAGGCTTCCCTATGTGATATCAGCTTGCATCAGGGCTATGAGAGAATACTATTTGGTGTTTGTGAGCTTGGAACATTAGATGAGGCACAAAGAACAAACCACTTTGAGAGAGAGGATTGGGTGGAAATGTTTTACTGATCAAACTTGATACATGGATCAAAAGGACTGAGGCACAAACCAAGACTTCAGTCTGCTCCATATGAAACCACCAGAGAGCAGACATGGAAGGAACAAATTTGTATGTTTAGGAACAAATCATGGCCACATTCTGCAGGATGTAATCTGAAACAGGGCATAGCATTCATGCTCTAAGAACTGCCATGAAGGCATTTCCTTTTGAGGTACTGCTGCATGATCACTCTGTTGCCCTTTAGGTAGAATGAGTTTGGAGAAATTTCCATCAGTCTATAATTGCTCTTGAACTTGTGATTTTAGTGGATGCAGATCGATCAGGTCAGTGTTTCTGAATCTTGTTAGATCATGCAACTCAAATTAGGTGGAATTGTTTGAGACAGGCTAATGCTCATGCCGCACAAGAAAGTAAAGGAAGAACACGAAAAACGAGCCCTCTCCCCTCGTCGAAGCAATCCTGTAGTTGCAGTGGCCTGTCACTCATCTGGTCCAGTGGAAGAAGAAGGAAGCTAAATCAATTCGCTGCAAGGTTCTCAAGTTTCCTCCGGAGCTCAGTGTTCTCATCTCTCAGCTTCTCATTCTCGGAGTTGATCTCATCACGCTGTCTCATCACACGGTTTAGCTGGTCGAGGAGCCGGCGGTGCACCGACTGGAGATACATGACCTGCGACCTCAGCTCACTCAGCTGCTTCTGCTTCCTCATCCGCGACCGGCGAGCCGACTCCCTGTTGGATTTCATCCTCCTCTTCTTCCTCTCCTCCGCCAAGCTCGCTTGGTGGTCACCTGCCTCATCTGAGGTTGCACCAGAACCGAAACAGGAGCTTGGAAGGCCGAGGTCGTGCATCATTGGCACGGCCTGGAGCTGTGCCAGACGAGGTCCAAAGAGACTTCCACAACCGAAGGAGGTGACGCAGTTCTGAGGCATGCCGTAATGGGCTGGAGAAGAAAGTGGATTGGAAGGTGAAAGGTAGTGAATGCTGGCAACCTCTCCTTGTTGCATGGTGAAGAGAAAGAAGTGCTAGGAACAAACGAGAGAGAAGGGGAGGAAAGGTTGAAGGATAGGGGAGGATAATAAATAGTGCAATGGCGAGTTAGGGAGAGACCCACTGCAAGCACTTTTAAATAGAGCAATTGGCCTACTTGCATCCATGGAGATGAAGCTGATGCATGCATGCCTCTCATGTATGTGTTCACCTAACATACAGAGCAGCATCTCAATTATGGCTGTCCGATCGTGATCAAACAGGAGTGATGTGCAAATGCTGCACCCACCCATGACATCACAGCTTCATGGTGGTGTTACCATTAAACCTACGGCTGATTGGGTAACAGTGACTGGCATTTGCCACACAGCAGGGCACTTATGTCATGATGTTGCTGGGTGTCTGTGGATCATGGATGATGGGATCACAGAGCTTCCAGCATGCAAGATTGTGGCCATGGAAGCAGTGTGATGTAGTGGTTGAGTGTTAGGACACATAACTGCCCTCATGGTGTGCCATTTTGTCGAAAGAGAATGGATGTTTTAGGAGGTAAACATGAAAGAAGAGGTGCAGAGAGAGAGAGAGAGAGAGGTGCAATTTAGGTGTGATGATGATGCAATGGCAGTCACTTTCTGTACTGGAATGTAATGGATAATTAGGCAAGAACAAGTGGTGCCAAGTTTATCACACAATGACATCATTCTTTTAAGTTTATTTTGGTCTGCAAGATCTTGTTTGATCTCCTAACATCTCATATATAATGCTTTTTCTTTTCTGAAAAGAATTAACAACATCTTGAATATTTTAATGCTTTTTTGTTACTTGCTTTATTCTAATCTCACTGTTCTCATCTGCCAACACTGTTGGGAATAACTTTATCTGCTTCACTGGTGCTCCAAATTTTACTTTCAGAGTTTGGTTGCAGCATCTTAATGCTAATTCATCAATTACATTTTGTTTATAATGCATTGACTTGACTAATATTCCGATTTCCATATGTCAAACATAGTGGATAGGAAAAGGAAACAAGAAATTAAGATGTGATTTCTATGTTGCTGTGTGTTCAAGTAAATGCAGAACAAAGAGACAATGACAGCCTTCCTTTTTCTTTAGCATCTGACAGGGATCTCCAATACAACCCCTTTCTCAACTGACTATATTATTGTCAACATGCCAAAACAAATGTAATGAAAGGGTTGCGCACAGTATGATCTCCATTATCAAGTATTTGAAATCTGTGAAAATTCTCTCTTTTTTGTGTTGACTTTTGTCCTCAGGTCAGACAAGTTGCCTGAAACTTTAGTTTATTGGCTTGACTTGTCATTCATGCTGAGAGACAGTAGCTTGGTGGATGATCGATGATCGATGATCAAGCCTTAATTACTATGATAGATTTGCTGATACTCACATCTTTGAATTATGACCAACCTCTTCTTTTTCTTCAGGGAAAAAGATGAAACCAATTAATTTCAAATTGCATAAGACCTTACGGATACCGTAAAATACTTAGAGCGAATAATTCCTCGTGAGCTCATGACATAACATCCTACTGAGAGAGATGAATTCAGAACACATTCTAAAGCTGCTATCTGAGATATGATTCTGATCTTTTTTGCATGAGTTTCTGCTTTTGGCTGTCACCAGTGCTTGTCCTCGTTAATGGCCTTTTCGCTGCTACCACACACACACACACACACAGATTCCATGCTTCCCATGTTGCTCCAACACAGCATGAGTTAGTGAGGCTGATGCCTCTGAGAGTTGCCATCATGATATTGACATGGCAACCGTTGTGCCACAATTCATTTTCACTATGGATAGTGCTTCTTGCTGACATGTGAATTCACATATGAATTATGATTTTGGGTAGTATATGAGTTATTATCTATCCAAAAACACCTTTTGCAAGTATCCTTTTTCTGTTTGTTTTTTTTATTTGTTCGGTCTATTTTCCATCTTTTGGATAAAGAAAAGAGGAGAGTTTGAGATGTCTATATACCTATATTGTGATCAAACATAATAATTAGAATTGTTTGAGAATAATAGCCACAATTCCATCACATCTTGTACATTGATGTTACTAGAATTGCCCATTGTTTGATAGGTTGGTGGTAGGATGACCACAAGCTTGCTAAGCGCAATGATATGATGTTTGGTAGGCTCAACTATTTGATGTACTTGCAAGCAGCCAATAATGGGATGGAATTGTGGGACAAAGGCAATGATTGAGATCTTTGGATTTATTTTTGGAGTATGGAGTGCAGATTTGATTTGATGACTTGGAAATCACTTGTTTGTCGATGTTACAGGGAGGGATTTACTTTACGTATTAGTCTGTAAATTTCTTTTGATTTTTCTGTCTAATTGAAAATATTGATTTTAAGAAAACCAGCTGAAAATAACATCAAAAACTTTGTGCACAATCCTGAGGCAATTTTCGTGTCTCTTTCTCTAGAGTTAGTTCACTTTGATTTCTTGGATGATTAGATTGAGAAAATCTAAAATATGTTTTTTTATTATTATATTTGAGTAATTTTTAGATCTAACCCATATGCAAGAAATCTAATAATGGAGTGATGCTTTCAACTTTTTAGCCTATTTGATCATCATGTGAGTCAGACAACTAAATTGATTCCTTTATTCTATGATGGAGCTCTCCATTAATACCAATCCCTTATGATCTATGTGCTTGAGTTGTTAGATTTGTTGTCGGATTTGCATGCAGAATCCAGCAATGGAGTGGCTGACTGCATCAAAGCGATGATTCCTTCGTAATCCAATGGCTTTGCCCATCCTAACATTTTGCGTCTGATGCAGCGGTACTGTAAGATCACGAGCTCTCGTATTGCTTGCCTCGACATGACTCGCCTGAAATGGAACCAGCTCCGATCCTTCTCCTTCCACCTTCTTGCAGAAACCACAAGCTGTACTTGGCATGACGAGGAAGGTGCTGGAAAAGACTCTCAAAAATAAGGAATCATAGCGCGTGTGCACCATGAAAAGGCTTTGACCTTTGTCTGCCATGGAGGGGCATCACTTAGCATGGTGATCCCCCACAGGGAAGTGCTGCGCGAGGCCGACGCCAGTGTTGCACCCATTACACACACCCAGTCACCTCACATCCCGTTATTCCATATGATCATTCATCTTACGATCATGTTATTTCTTTCTGAGACCACTCAATTCATCCAACAGGTTGAAATCATCAACCTCTATGCTTCGGCCACTGAGATTTGTCTTTTATGGCATGCCGGCGAACAAGTTGCAGATGCAGACGGTGAGGAAACTGATCCGACTTGCATGCATGAGAAGGTGGAATGATGGCATCAGCCGGGAATTTGGACCTTGGAGCTCTCCACCATCGTCGCCTCTCAGAAAGTACACAGTTCGTGCATGGTACCGTCACTGGTACCCCCCCTCCCTCTTGCGTGGATTAGGATTGGCCGGGAGAGGATAAAGCTGGGAAGCAGGTGAGAAGGGTTAGAGAATAAGAGCTGTTCTGCTCTTGCATGGTATATATCCTCCACTAGGGTTCGTGCTGATTCAATTGGGAGATGCTTACGCGTCCAGAGAGGTTGGCCATGGTGCACTACGAATGTGGAGTGTAAAGGCAAGCAATTAGGCATGCTGGTTAAACAAATGGACCACTCTGGGATTGTTAATTTAACGAGGAAGCCATCGTCGTCTTCGATGGAGTGTCGTCGTCATGGTCGTCTCCAGCAGTTTCAGGTGTCGCCAGCAGATTGCTGGGCGTTTCGTGCCCGAGATGCCTCTTCTTCATCCTCCTCCTGCACGAGGAGGTATCACCAACATGAGGAAGGCTCTAATTAGTCTTCCTCGGTCAATCATTCAATGACAAGGATGGATGAGTTTGGATTGGTTGAGTTGCTTACACCTTTTCATCCGGCCAAAAGGTTATGGTTGATCAGATCTTGATGAGGAAAATTGCCAACGATGACAAGCAGTCTGTCTCCAAGCAATGGTTGAGTTGCTCCATTAAATGAAAGGAAAGGAAGCTGCTGCCAACTGCACTCAGCGCAGTGAACCTAATCGACCAACCTTGCTAACAAACGTTGCCATGATTGAGCTCGCCACTTTATAGCATCGATAAGTAACACTGTGGCTGTTGTAGCAAAACATTGCTTAAACAACAATCCAATGCCGAAAGCACCAAATGAACGCAAAAGTGAAATGACAGGATGAACTCATTTGATGCGGAAGGAATCTAATTTTATCTCTTGGTTAAATATATTTAATTAATTTAAGAATATTTACCATATGGTAACTTCTTAAATAAATTTTTCTATATTACTCGCAAAAAAAAAAGATTGAGGTATCATTAAAAGCAAGTGAAAGTCACGTGTATTTTTTCGATAGTATGATTCCATCTTACATTAATGAGATATATATAGAGATGTGAAACCTTAATAGTATGAGTTCACTCCGTAAGTCTAGCAGTTATTATTTATTTTATTATTATTATTTCCTCATGATTTCAAACAGTGAAAAATGGTTAATTCCTTGGATGATAGGAGTAGGGATTAGAAATTTGCATGTCTTTGTTTCCATGCAGAATATGGTTTGATTAGGAGCCAAATAACGATAGTATTTTCCTGTTTAAGCTATCGGTATTATTAACACTGAGCTTTTGATCGATAGATTTACTTGCAACGAATACATAGCTCACAGATCCCTCCATTTGATACCTTTATAGAGATTTATAGTGCATACAAATTCTTCCTTTTTTTGCAGCACTTGGAAGAAAAATACACACAGTCGCAACGATGGATAGTTTCAGGCGATTAAGTGGTACTGGAGGAGGTAGAAGAAGGATTGAATGCCTCTTGCTCGGCGCAATCCAAGTTATCGCTGGAGAATTGGCGGCCGACGCCCATCAGGTCGAGGTAATACTGGTAATGCGATATAATGTTGTTCATGCCGTCAACTGGGCCCTGGCCGCACACCTGGTCGCCGTAGAGAACGTTCATGGTGGCTCCGAAGCCCGGCAGCCTTTTGGCCAGGGTGTCGTTCTTGGTGGGCTTCCATTTCCCCACGAACACGTCGTGGGCGGATGGCTGCTTCTTCTTCATCGGGGTCATCCACCTGTAGATGGCAGCTTGGAATGCTAGGGTGGCGTTCTGCTCAAGGTACTCCGGGTGGTTCAGGAGATCAACCTTCAGGCCGTCCCCGATGGATCCGTAGTTGTAGTTCCTGCGTCTCATCGGCAATGGAGTCGGATCTCTGCCGAGCAATTGTGCTGCAGACGTTCTCGGACTGTGAGCAGAGTGACGTACCAGTAAACGGGCAGCGCGCCGCGGCCGTAGTAATCAACTCCGGGAGTGCATGGGTAGAGGTAGTTGTCGTCGCAGTAGGACTTGCTCGGGCTCATCTCGCGTTTGTAGCATAAGCCCCAGGCGAGCGGGCCGCCGGTGGCGACGCCGTACCCACCTGCACCAAAAGACCGAGAGCATGAGGCTTAAAAGGCCGGTGCATGGAGGTGCATGGAGGAGAGGGTCCTTGCACGAGGTCTTGCTGCCGACGTGGCCGAGGAAGGCGGCGACCTCCCCCATCTGCGTCTGCTTGCCGCCGGTGGTGCCGAAGCCGAGCGGCTGGTAGACGGCGGCGGCGGTGATGAAGGAGTGGTAGTCCCAGAATCCGACGGCCTGCGCCACGGGGGTGTTGCGCTTGCTGAAGAGGTTCTCGAACTGGTACACCTGGAAGAAGTCGGAGATGGTCTCGTTGCAGCAGTACACGCTGTTCTTGCACTCCCACCCCTTGTCGCACACCTTGGGCTTCGCCGAGGACGCCGCGGTTGCGCACCACGCGGCCAGTACCAGCAAATGCAGCACCACCGCCACCTCCATTGATGGGTTCTTCCTCGCCATTGTCTCTGGGATCTCTCGATGCAGGAGAGGAAGAAGATCTGCGTCTATATATTGACAGACGGCGGAAAGAAGAGATCGAGGTGGCATGCTGATGGCAGCAGCTGGCGCTTCAGGTGTTGCGTCGCTTAGAGTGTAAGGCAGGCAAAACCGGGGACACAATTGAGAGGAGGTCTGTCACCCATCAGAGATGGCCCTCAGCACCCGTTCTGGATGTGATCCACCACCAAGGATGAGATTGGCTGGAAATCTCATCATTTTTTCTTAGAAATTGGAAGAAAAAATCATAAAATTCTAAAAATTCTTTTAACTTTTGTGGTCTGATAATTTAACACAAGATATATTAAAAATCTAATTAAATTCTATTATCGCCTGTATAATGATTGGATAACCTTAAATTTTTATGCTTGTATTCCGATATCATAGTCGAAAGAGAAAAGAGTCTAGTTTCTTTTAATGTAGATTTACGAATGTTTTACTATATCCAAGCTAGCGGATAATATCATGCACACATGTTAGTCTTATCATAATATTTTAAGTATCATTAGATGAGATTTATGTGAAGAAGCTGTAACTTTGTCTCTCTCACACACTTTTTTACTAGGCTTATACATTAACGGGCAAATTTTTAAAAAAATATTTTTTATTTTAAATTTTTTTTATTAATGTCCATCCCATTTTTTAACATCACTCTCTCATGTTTTTCTACATCTCAAAATGTTTCTGATAAGATAAATAGAAAAACTTTTGTACTCTACATTGAACAAGTTTATAAGGTAAGATAAACGAATCCAACTATAATGTTTGTTAATAAAATTATAATATGTCAAAAAAATATTCATATTTTGTTTGTAGTATTTCGGTTTAGTCCCTACTACTACTAAAAATGAGCAAATACTATAATCAACTTACAAGAATTTGATGAGTTTATTATTATTATTAATTTAAGTTTAAATATTTTAAAATAATAATTTAAATTCAATAGAAATAATGGACCAATTAAGTTATCATTTCTAGGAATTATAGAAATTTGCACAGCCGGTCCCATGGTCTAGTGGTTAGGACATTGGACTTTGAATCCAATAACCCGAGTTCAAATCTCGATGGGACCTTAATATTTAACAAATAAAAAAAAATTGTGGAGATTTCCATGTATTTTGTGAATAAAAAATATTAATACACATTTTGATTTGTGAATATATATATATATATATATATATATATATATATATATATATACACACAATCATACTATTTTATCTTTAGGAGAAAAATTATTCTTGGTTCTTTATTAGATATCCACTCTCCAATTTTTTACCCTTCTAAATCTTTGATTGTCACGAAAATAAATAATATTATATATATGATCTAATAATCAATATAATTGACTCTGCAAAAGATTTAGATTTAAGTAAATAGATTAGGATGAAAATATTTATTTGGGATATGACATATTTTTTCATTATTTTAAAAACTTATATTTTATTTTTTATCAATATGCTGTTGGGTCAGTTCAAAAGCAGAAATACTCCTAGTTCCCTCTACTATTCTCTTCTTTATTTTCTTGAAGTTTTATAGAAAAATCAACAGTGTTGTATCATAGTCTAATTCAAAAACTTTATCAGGAGTACATCAATTAAAAAAGAAGAGAAGACTAGTAAATCTAAAAAATAATAATACTCATTGAAGTAAATACTTCTAATCTATTTCTTTCTATCTTCAATCAAAGGTGATAATTATCAATTTTAGATTATTAAAATAAAAATTTTATTTATCTCATATGAATTAAGAAATTTGGTAGAATATATGGAAAGATGCAAGAGTCTTCCATATACTACAATAAGCAAATAGATGATTTCCTATTTCATTGAATCATGATGGCATCAACATCAATAGAAGCCTAAAAAATATTAAAAAATATGTTTGGAGGCACAAACAATATAAAAATTTTAAAGTTTCAAATTCTTCTATGTGAATTCGAAACTCTTATGATAGATTTTGAATCTATAATTGATTTTTTCTCAAAAGTTTCTTCCATTATAAACCTAATGAGATATTATGATGAAAATCTAAAAGATTATAGTTTTGATATGATTTCTATTACTATTACTATTGAAGAAGCTAAATATATAAGTATATTGTCTATTAATGAATTAATGGGTTCACTTTTAGTTCATAAAAAAAAAATAAACATATTTTCAAATAAAATTTCAAAATATGCTTTTCAAATGAAGATAGATCAGAAAAAGGATAAAAAAACTTCAGAATCCATATCTGAAGAGAGATATCAAAATGACAAAGGACGAGGCCGATCAAATAAATGTAACAAAGAAACTAGTCGATTTTTTTTAAAAAAATTAGACATATTGAAAAATGATTACTGGTAAAAAATAAAAATCCAAATGTCCCTCTCTGCTTTACTGTAAAAAAATATGGTCATATTAAAAAAGATTATTGGGATAAAAATTAAATAAATTATCATGTGGAAAATAATAGCAAAGAAAAGATGAAGAAAATATTTTTTTTTTAGCATAAAGAATATTTTAGATCTATTTAGTTTTTAGATAGTGGATATAGTAATCATATGATATATGACAAAAGTTTATTATAAAAGCTTGATGATTCATTTAGATTTACAGGAAATGATAGTAAGGTTCATATGAAAGAAAAATGAATAGTTATTGTGAATACCAAATCTAGTAAAAAAATTATTAATGATATGATATTTATTTCTAATTTAAAATAAAATCTCATTAGTATAGGACATTTGATGAGAAAAAGATATTATGCTATTTTATATGATTAAAAATATTTTATTTGTAATAAAAAATCAAAAAATTAATAGCAATCAAAAGGATGACAAAAACCAAAGTGTTACCCTTATTATTTTCATATTTCTCCTTATATATTGCTAATAAATCGATATTATGATATAAAAGCTATGATTATCTGAATTTTTGTGGATCTATATAAACTATCTTACATGACGAATCTTTCAAAATTCAAACTGATAAGAAGATACTTAATAACAAGGCTAAAGTTGATAAAAGTTCTAATAAAAAGAACGAAGAGCCACAGTTGAACAAGCCAAAAATTTTGAATTCTATTTCATCTATCACTAGTGAACCTATTACAAAGGTTGCAAGAGCACAAAAAATGATGAAGATGAGATTGACAATTCTAAAGAAATTTTTGATAATGAACATTCAAAAGGACAACAAGATAGAAAGTCTCAAGCAACAATAGTGATTATGAGTCTTCTAAGAAAAATAAAGATAAGCAACCACTAAAGAGTTCCAAAAATGTTAAAGATGTAAAAATAGTGAATGCAACATCGAAGACTAGTTTGTTGATATCTTCACAAAAGCTTTAACAAATTTTTTTATTATGAAAATAATTTCAAGTTATAACTATTTAAATTAAGGGAGTGTGTTAAGATTAATTCAAATGGTTAACATTAGATAAAATAAAAGATACAATTTAAATTTAAATAAATATATTAGGATAAAAAGATTTATTTAGAATATGATAGATTTTTTTAATTATTTTAAAAACTTATATTTTATTTTTTTAGTCAATATAAATAAATATTAATAGATAAATCCAGAAAACACCTAAGATGAAAGTACTTCTTATTATTCTCTTCCCTGTATTATAAATAAATAAATAAAAAGCTAACAGTCTTAACGCACATGGAAGCGAATCCAAAGCGTCGGTGGGCCCACTGCCTGCGCAGATGGCACCGGCACGAAGACGCAACCCACCCAGACGGCGTTGTCGGCGCCGGCGATGCCGGATCTGCCCACGTCTCGTCCTTACCCCGCACATCACCCATCCGCCGTCGCCGTTCCTCGCCGGTGTCCGGATCGCAGGTCCGGAGGCCGACGCCCTCCGCCGTCCCCTGCCGACGAGGGCAGAAAGAAGACGCTCGGCTGTCACTCCTGCAGACGATGCCGGAAGCACGTGCCGCTTGTCACTGCCATTTTGTCTCTTTCTTAGTCTTTTCTATTGACTCTTGTTCTATTATACACATGATTGAAGGGGCTCTTTATATATATATATATATATATATATATATATTGTAGTGTCATATATCAAATTAAATTCAATACATCAAAAATGTGTTATCTATACTGTTAAATCACAAATGTTAGCATTAAATTTTGGTTATCAGAGTTAATCCTATCGGGACTCAATATGATTTATTTCTCAAATCAATCTCAAGGTAGACTCCTCAAGTAGTGTTCAAGCCATGCAAAACTACGTTATGATACTCTTAATAATACTCGTATGAAGTTTAAATTAACAATCTAGTCAAATTGATCGGAGTTTTGTTCTGTATCTAAGAATTTATTTATGCACCTCTTCTTTTTATAATGGGTGTTCTACTCATTCACTGTATGTTGTATGTTGTATGTTCGTATAATAGTGGGGCCATGAAGTTCGACTATAACTATCATAAACTTTGCGTTAAATCTGAGATTACATAATTATCCCTTGCATGATAATTATTGGGCACAACTGATTGACTTTTCCTTTTAAAGGAACTTACAAGACATTGATATGATGATAAATGGTCAATCAAGTGACACCGTTGTATCGGACTTGTGGAGATGGATACTAATTTGGATTTAGTTTTTTTTTCTCCAGTTGATCTCAAGATAAACTCCTCTAAGTAATGTCTAAACCTTGAAAACTATATCGGGGCACTCCTAACAATACATATCTAAAACTTAAATAAATTATCTAATCGAATAGATCAGACTTGTTCTACATCTCACGATATTCTTGTGTACCTCCTTGGGTGTTTTAGATTATTACAAACATTCATTGTGTGGTTCGTATAGTAATGAGAGCATAAAGTTATAATTATCATCAGTCTACGTCAAATTCAAGATTGTATAATTGTCCCTCATATGGTAATCATCGGGCACAGAGGTGGTTTTTCCTTAAAGAAAATTTGTAATATATTAAGTTAGTAATGAACAATTAATCCAAGTGACTTCGTTGTGTTAAACATGTATAGCCCATTAGTGAGTTACATAGAGCTAACATGTCACTTGTGTTGATCATGTATAGTCGATTCGTCAACCACGTAACCTAATGGTGTGATCCAAATAAAACTAATATATCAATTAATGCACGGCACTAACACATGGATCCCATGATTTTTGCCGTGACGTATAACATGTTTAAACTATTTTACGAAAGAAAATTATCATATTATTATTCTTAAAAAAAAAATCATTCTCGCAAACTGCGTTGATCCGTCGAATTACCAATCATATATAATGTATACAATGGAAGAGTGTCACAAAGGACCCACATATTTAAAAAAATACAAAATTTGTACATAATATTAAAAAAAATGACGATTAATGTATAGTCAATCATGCAATCAATCAATAATTATATATGATGTGCTTTCTCCGAGGCTTGTGGTGAAAACAATGCAAATGGCTAAACAGTGCATTAATTACCTGTCGGCAATCTCTTCAATTACTTGTAAGGGCGAGTCACCGACAAAAGTATTATTGCTCAAGTAATAATACTATTTCATAATTTTTATTTGATTTTATGATATAAAGAATATAAATTATGTTCTATCATATGTTAAATATATTGATTGACTGCATTATAATTACTGTTGCATGCTGAGGAGGAGGAGGAGGAGGAGGAGGAGGTCGGTAAAAGCCAAGCCTGCAAGGCACCGGAGATCTGGATCTACCTGGAGGACACTGTTGCTGTTGCCCATTGCTCCTCCTCAGCTAATTTAGCTTCATCTCAGATGAACTCTTCCCTGAGGTAACACAAGTCTGGTGATAGACATTACATTGTGGAGAAGACAGACAGCGATGGGACCTTTTGGTTCATCCAAATCCGGAGGTGGTGTCCTTCTTCCATGTGAAGCTCCCAAGTAGATTCACCTCTCTGTCACTGTTCTTTCCAACACCTTCTTCCCAAATCTGCCCTTTCTTTTTCCCACTGTTCATCTTTTTAGTTGGAATAATGCAATGTTTCCTCATCATATATTATTATTTTATGAGGAGTAGATCTTAGATTGAAGACAACCAAAAGCCAAGCTTGCTGTAATAATATCACACAGTTGGGGCATTCACTTTCTGCTTTGCTTCCCACACTTGTCATCCCTGCCATCATCATTTCCTCCGCACTCAGCTAACATTCCTCTCTCTCTCTCTCTCTCTCTCTCTCTCTCTCTCTCCGACAATGAGGCGGCAGCAGCTCCTCGTGTACCACCTCTTGATCTTTCCACTACTGTGCGTGCCTCTACCGGAGGCCTCCGGCACCGCCCCTAGCGGTGTCGGCAGGGTCATCCACATCGGGTCAGCGATCTCGTCCCTGGCGGCCAAGGGCCCTGCGGCAGCACCCCCCAAGCAGACCAACCTCACGTCGGTCATGGCGAGGAAGGGATGCGCTACCTTCGCGGGCCTCCTGGCCTCCACCGCCGACGCGGAGCAGACGTTCGTGAGCAACGTGGACGCGGGGCTCACCGTGTTCTGCCCCCTCGACCAGGCCATGAAGCCCTTCCTGCCCAAGTTCAAGAACCTGACCGCCGACGGCAAGCTGTCGCTTCTGCTCTACCACGCCATCCCGGTCTTCTACTCCATAGAGTTGCTGAAGACCGGCAACGGCGTCATGAACACGCTGGCCACCGACGGCACCGCCAAGAACTACAACCTGACGGTGCAGAACGAAGGGGAGCAGGTGACGCTGAAGACGAGGCTGACGGTGTCCACCATCACCGCCACGCTCATCGACAAGGACCCCCTGGCGGTGTACGCCATCGACAAGGTGCTGGAGCCGGCGGAACTGTTCAAACCGCCCGAGGCCCCCGCTCCGGCGCCCGCGCCGGAGGCGGACAAGATGGCGGAGGCGCCCAAGGCCAGGAAGTCAAGGAGGGCATCGCCGCCAGCACCGGCAGGGCCGGAGGAGCAGCCAGCGGATCAGAAGGCAGCCGACGAGAGCGCTGCCGGGAGGACTGGCGTGGCCGCGTTGGCGGCGGCTGTCATTGCGACGGCGGTGGCGGTGATTGCGGCCTGAGCTTTCTATCTTGCTTCCTGTTTTTGCTTTCGAGCTTTTGCTTCGGGAAACAAAATTAACATGCGCTTTAATTTTGTTTCCGCTTCTCTGTGTTTTGTGTGTTGGGATTGCTTCTAGCGATCGGTGTTGCCTGTTCTGTACTAAGCATGCTCTCTCTCATAGTGTACTTAAAAAGGGATAAAGCTCTTATCAATGGATTGCATTGTGATTTGTTTTGAGTGCATACACTCATAAAATTTTAATCAAAAAAATTCCATCCTGTTTTAAATTATTTATATATATTTATCCAAATCTTTGGATCAAATTTTTTTTACCTTCACCACAGGCCAAAAGATACAATCAAAGTTATCAAGAGATCTTCCAATATTTGCATTCATCTAACAAAACAAAAAAGCAGTAATCAAATGACCACATTTAGAGACCTTTTGTTTCACTTGAGTGATGTGTTCAGAAGATGGATGGCTTTAGACTGGGGAGCATGGAGGCCCCATCACAGCAGGGAGAGAGGTCTTCCTCCCCCTCCTTTATGAATCAGATCTCTGCTTGTTTGGGATTGCAGAAATATGATTTACAACAACAATAAAATCACTTTAGATTGATGAGGAAGGAATTGTTTGTGCAACAGCAGGATATGGTTAGAATCTCAAATTAAAAGCTTCTTTCTTTGACTTGCATAGATTTCTGAAGGCATCTTTAGCTTCTTTGTGGTTCTTTGCTTCTGCTGCAATCTTATGAGGAATTAACAAAAGGAATTGCTTACTTTGAGGAGATTGGAAGGAAGGGGGTCAATTGTCCCAAACAATTCTGTTCACAGGCAAGGAGAGTTCTTCCAAGTGGGACTGAAACAGAGCTTAGAACTTGAGCAAGACAAACAAAGAATGGCAAGTTTGGCATCTGAGAATAGATCAAGTTATGGGAGTGAAAGAATAACTATGAGCTATTGCAGAATTGAGTGATGGAAAATGGATTCATCCCATAATAATTTGTCATATATCAAACAACCTTATTTCAAAGAACTTCTTCCCTCTAGTCAAAAGAATGCAAGTGTGTAGTCAAACTTTATTACCAGTAGACTCTCTCCCCCCTCTCTCTCTCTCTGTGATGTCCACATCTGGGTGGGTCTTCACTAAGTTGAACAAGACAGACATGGCTAAAGTGTCAGATCTTTTCTTTAACCATGGACAATTTTATTTTATCATCCAATATTTCATATTTGGAAGGAACTGTATGAAGAGGAAAAAGAAATTGTTAATTAAGGATCATGTGCTCTAACAATCTCATATGTATCATTAGGGGTTTTTGATCTTTGTGTGGATAGAGATAAATGCTCCACATAGAGAGATTGAGGGAGAACTTTTCAGGATCTGTGATATAAATCATGTAAGAGTTTACAAACTCAAGTTTGGGCTAAATCAAAAGAGAATTCATCATTCTTACAAGAATTTGATTATCTCCAATCATATAATCCTTATATGCACTGTAACTAAAAACAAAAATAATGCCAAATTCCTGAATTATAAACCTGATCTGTGACACCTTTTCAAGCACAGAAACATAAACTGCAGGAAATGGAAGTGGTGGTACAATGAGAGCTCTTATTGATGGCCACCAACCTGTGTTGTGCAGGAGGGCAAGTTCTGCACATGTGCTTCTGAGTTCTGACAAGGCCTTTCCCTGATGATTGAGCTCAAGGAGAGTAGCAGAAACCAACACTGCATGACTCCAGCAAAAGAGATACAGCTGATGAGAAATCTTTCTTTTGGGTGGAGAAAAGTTGATCCAGTCTTGACAATGACTGGATCAAAGTTTTGTGAAGACTAGAAGCAGAACATATGAATGAAATAAAACAAATGTGAAAGAAAAGGGAAAAATAGTAACATCAAAACCTTCACAAAGTTTACACTAATAGATCTACTGATTTATGTTCCTAACATTTCCCCTCATGTCATCTGAAGGCTCTATTGATTTATGTTATTAATGATTCATGTATTTTGAAGTATAGTTTGTAGCAGAGACTAAAACCAAAAACAAAAAGCATACTGCAAAAATCAGAAACAAGGTCATTGTTGTCATTGGTACTGAAAACTAGTGTGAGTTTGCACCCCCACAGCACAATGATCTGTACCAAAGGCTTAAGAAGAAGATTGACTCCTCAACAGTTTGCAGATATTTCCTGTACCAGATGAGCTCTGTTCAATCACATGCTATATATGCAGCTGTGGATCAATTCCTCTAGAGTTACCAACCACTATAATAATGTGAGTTCACAGGTTCTTTCCTAACAACTTCAGAATTTCTGATTTGTAGTAATAAAATCAAATATTTCTCATGTTATCAGTGAATAATATGATTTCAAATTTTACATTTCTCTCTCTTTAATTTTCATGATTTTTAATTAAGGCTTTTGTGATGTCTGTGTACCAACTAGTTAAGCCTTGTTGTAAATGATAAGGTTCAGTAGACTTCTCAAATATCACATAAATTTTATATGAATTAATAAATTATAAAAATATTAAGATTTTAAATATTAATATATATTATCGGTTATTTATCGGTCCGACCATGTACCGATGCCAAATATATATCTGGATGCCGATACAATTTATTACATTAGGTATTGGACCAATCTTTAGAACCTTGTAACCATAAATACCAAAATAAATCACATTGGAAGCTCAAAATAATTACATTGATATTCATGATCAATGAAATATTCCTGGTTACCAATTTTGTATTATACATTTTAATTTACTTATTCGAATCGATAAATAAATTATTACAAAACATCGATCGATAATGTGTCGATCTAATGTATTTAAAATCTTGCTAACCAGATCATCATACTTAGATATTCCAATATATCCAAATGCTTCATCATTGTACATTCATGTCATCTTTGAAGTCAATAACATTTTTTCATTATAGAATAAAAAAATTATACCCAATTATTTTAACCAAAATCACTTCTTCCAATAAAGACATTTATATAGTACAGTTCAGCAAAACCATTTGGAATTGGCACAAAAAGAAAAAAATGCAATTTGTAGAACAGATGGGAGGGATATGACAGCCAAGTAGAAGGATCCCTTTGTGTCCATTTAACCGCCAATTAATACATAACTGATACAAAAAGGAGAAGAGATCAAGTTTCTATTACTACTTCCACATTTCAAGTGTCAATGTCACATATCATCTTGCACCGGAGAGTTCTATTGCATCTTGATTATACAATGAGTCCTCACCCCAATCAAATCTTCTCTGCAGCCTCTCGTATTCTTGCCTGACCTCAACTTGCTGCCACTCTTCCCACCTCTCGGCCAGACCCTCTCCTTCTAGCATCCGCACGACTTCTGACATTGTTGGGCGGTCCTCTGGCGACGCCTGCGTGCAAAGAAGAGCGACCTGGATCATCATTTCAACCTCCTGGCCGTCGTACTCATTGTTGAGGTTTCGGTCGACGATATCACCCAGTCTCTTTTCCTTTTGTAGCTTCTTCACCTGCATAAGAATCATGCAGGAAGTTGACATACACCATGAATGGAACTGACAAAATATCCATCTACCATGCTTTGCTGCAGAAAAATGGAAATTATAATTAACAGAAAAGGCATTCATTTGGGCAAGCACCACCTACAGGAACAAATACAACCATAGATATACCATGCCCAACACACAGGAAGATATCTTTACTGTCCAGATGCTACAAGTGTTTAATTATTATTGCATCTATGCATGATTTAACTAAGAAAATGCAATTGCAACCATTGAATTGTCAAAAAAAAATGATAACAACCAAGGTAATTCAGCTTACATGATCAAGCAATAAAACATCATCTTCTTCCTCTAGGCGTGAAAAATCAATTGCACGCTGTCCTGTGACAAGTTCCAGAAGCATGATTCCATAACCAAAGACATCAGTCCTCTCAGATGATTTCCCAGTGGATAAATACTCAGGTGCTATGTGACCCATAGTTCCACGAACTTGAGTTGTGACAGATGTCTTTCTCACATCTACCAATTTTGCCAAGCCAAAATCACCAACAACAGCCTCAAAGTCCTCATCAAGTAAGACATTTGCAGCTTTAACATCACGGTGGATTATTTTAGGACTGCAATGTTCATGGAGGTACTCTAATCCACGAGCAGTGCCTAATGCCACTCGTTTTCTGGTAGGCCAATTTAATACTGGCTCCCCTGGTTTAAAATCTGCAGTCATGACAGCAAGACTATAGTCAGAATCAAAAGTATGATGCATAACAGAATTCTGTGTTCAATACACCAAATGGTTATCTATAAATGATTTTATACTCATCCAGAACTTATGACATGTACCACTAAACATATTGACACGTTTCCAAAGTGCCACTTGAGCTACTAGAGGGCCAGATAAAATTATCACTTATAACATGTACAACAGCACTATTCACTCATGGGTCTCTTTGGAAGAACATAATCACTAATTTATCTAGTATAACAGAATACCAATAAAATGATTAAGTACTAATCCAGTAACCAGTGTCCAAAACAACTCCATGGCATTCCTTACCGATAACTAGTAGTTCTTCAATAGATTGCATGACTTTAAACATTGTAGCTCCTAACTTACGGGCCACCAACTATCAAAGAGTCATTTCTATCTCTTCGCTGGAAGGTCAAAAAATTAATCTGACACCTGCTATAGCACCACCCATCAGTCTGATCAAAATACCATGTGCACAGCTTAAAATTGTGCAACAAGACCTAGCAGAACTGAAACTAGATGTGAGCTTTTCTTCAAAAATGAAAAAGGAAGATTGAGGGGTCACGATGACATAGAATTTGCAGAAAAATCATCAATTAATTGAAATAATTCCAACAAAATTCATTCCGTGCATACAGTGACAATATATCGATCTGAGATGAATGGTAGCCAAGACATAAAAAACATGTAAGTCACATAAAAATTTAAACTCACACGCATGGAGTAATTCCCATTATCACTTTGATCATCCATTACTCAAGTTAACATGTAACAATATGGTGAATATGATGCATTAGTGGACACTTCAAGTCAGTAGTAACTAAAAAGGACTAGTACCTCGTAGACGGTATGCAACACTCAAATTTTGCATAAAAGGATAGACCAGAAGCCTTTCTGTTGGTGTCGTGCAGAAGCCAATCAACCTCAAAAGATTTCTGTGGACAGCTACACTTATCATCTCAACTTCACGTAAAAAGGCAGCTTCCCCTCCTGGACTCTCATAATCAGTCAACCGTTTGACAGCAATTTTTGTGCTATCTGGAAGCACTCCTTTGTATACTTTTCCAAAACCACCCTGTCCAAGGACATTCTTTTCACTAAATCCATCTGTTGCAATCTGTAATTCTCGATAAGCGAATCTTTTCAATTGTCCAAAAGCAATTCTACGATCATCTTCACCTACATATAATAGTGATGACAACTGATCAGGTAAATTCTGCAAGATGACAGTTCAGTGAACAAAGATTTATATTTACAATGATGTACAAGATGTTCTGACTACTAAGCCTTAGCCAGCACATGCAATAATAATGTAACAAAAAAGCAATGTATTTTAATGTATTTTTGCAAAAAATGATCAAGAACTAATGCTCGATTCTTCCTCCGCTCATCTCCAATTTGAATCATTGAATGTTGCAAGGTACAAATGACTTTTACTTGGAATTTTCAAAAAGAAACAGATACATAAATAAGATATGAAACCTGCAACATCTACAAACTCTTCTCGTCGATAGCCTTTCCTCCGGCTCTTGCATATAAGAAATACAACCCCTATAACAAGGAGTAATATGACACCTCCAACAATTCCAAGCACAATTCCTATTTTTGAATTTGGTGATTTTCCTGCCAAGACAAAAATGTATGGTCAGTTTTCTAGAACAACTTGCAAAACCTTATTTTACCAAATAGTCAATTTTCCTGCAAATACTGAAACTTCAAATTTGAAGCCCAATGATGTACAATGTTAACCTTGAACAGACACGCTCGAAGCACAAAGGTGCTGCTGATTTGTACCACAATTCAGATTGTTACCTGTAAAGCTGCACCAAATAACCAAATCGGATATGAATACAAAGACTAGAGCACATGCCTGCCTGCATGCATAACAACAAACTGCTCATACTTGTATCTGGCTACTTGAAATAGTTCGTCAGGTATCTGTCCAGATAGGCCATTGAGAGCTAGACGACTGCCATGAACAGTTGAAGCAAAGAAGAGAAAAGAATGACTCCATATTATGCTTTTAAACAGAAAACAGAACAAAAACACTACTTTTACATTTCCCTGAAAATGAGTTGTTCATTCCACAAAGGAATTATATACTTACATGTCATTTAGTACAGTGAGATTTGTAAGAGAATCAGGAATGTTCCCTGTAAGATTATTTTGACTAAGAATCCTGAGTAATGTCAACAAAGAAAAAAAAGTTAGCTTTGAAGTATGATTAGATGGTTTGGATCAGTCAATTACTATCCTACTGACAAAATCTGAAGCTTAGCAAGCTTGCCAAGGGAAGCTGGTATCTCTCCACTGAGACGGTTAATTTCCAAATCCAAGTTTGTCAAACTAGAGAGGTTTCCGAACTGTTCAGGTATTCCACCAGTTATATTGTTGCCAGGCAACGACCTGCATAAATTATACATCAAATAATTTAGAACAAGGCTCACTGGAAAATCAGACAAAAGTAGCTCCACATATGATAATAAGTCTGACCACTTCACACATGTTTGGTTAAGTGCAGAATAAGTTATATAAGGCCAAAGGAAATGATGATATTTTTCCACTTATGTACAGAATAACTATCATATCAATTGTTACTTCACCAGTCCCTTGATAAGTTGGTATCATGGAAACAAAGAAACAACAAAGGGAACCCCTAACATATATCAAGCACATAAGCAATGACAAATGATCTCTAAAATCAAACTGATCATTAGTGCAGGACAGGTTATGATTCACCTCAATTTTACTTTCTTTGTCTTTTGTCCTTTACTTTTCTTTTTCCAAGTTAATATTGTTCTTAATCCCATAAGTCATGGTACTTATATATGCAAAAATAATCATGCCTAATATTTAGAATCTCTAGATGCTAGAATGTTCTGCAAGGCACTATTGTCATTCTGTTTATAATTTCTGGTTTGCACTTCTGTTTCTATTTTATTATTTACTTTCCTCTTTGCCTATATGTGTGTTTGTTGGGAGGTAGGGGTTTGAGACCAAAACAGTTGGCTTTGATTTTGAAGAAGAATTTTTCTTGCTATTTTTAACATGAGCTAGAGACGTCGTCATGACTATCTTGCTTCATCTTAATTTAAACAGACAAAAATAATCAAATAAAAGAACTCCTCCTCAAAGAAGCATAAAGTTGAACTGTGTAGCTATGATAGGTTTCACTGACCACAGGTTGGCCCCTATCATCGAATTTGGCTTTACCAGGAGAATCATACCATACAATGCAAAGTCTACAGTCATGTTAAAAATGATCAAGGGTATTGATTTTGGTTAATTGTACATATTATAGAAAGACGAAAATGTTTGCAATGTATTCAGTTCTAAAAGGATGAAATACATATGCACATCACTGAACACGATACTACTAGCTTATTAAATGTTCTGAAATATAAATTATACTTACAAAACAGTTAGATACTGCAGTTCTCCAATTCTTGGTGACAAGATTCCATTAAATCCCATGGAAGACAATGTTCTGAGGCAACAAAAGTAACATATAATGAAGCAAATTTAGCATGCACACTCTGGACCAAAGAGGCCAATAGTTCATTACAGCTGAAGTTAAGATTCTAGATGATAAATTATATTAAGTCATAACAAGGTGCAGAACAAATGACATACACTTGAACAACATTATTGTTACTGTCACAGATAACAGAGTTCCATGTGCAAGGGTTGACTTGATTTTGGTTCCAATCAATGAGTTGATTACTAGTCGCATTTAACTTAATCTTCATGTCATATAATGCATCACCTGGAAATAGATCAAGATTACACATATGTCATCATAATTAATAGAATAAATATAGGAGAGAGAAAAACTGAAAATAGAAACAAAAGATGTGAAACCACAAAAAAGTATCTTAACCAGTTCATAAGAAGAAATATTTCTTTGTATTTTGTCAACTAACACAGATCCCTCAATCATCAGTTGTCACTTCAGAGAAATTTAAATTGTATATTGACCAACTCAGATATATGTAAAATTCAAGCCGCATTAAAAACTGGAAATTTTACCTTAAAGTAGCATTCCAATAACATAAGGTTGCTGGATAGACTCCTAAGTAACATCAAAGCTGCTAGAAAGACTCCCAAATAATATCAAAGTTGCTAGAAAGTCTTCAAAAGAAGAGGCAAAAGGGAAATCATGTAGAAAGGTACAATATAGTCTTTCGCTTTTCTGGATTATCTTATTACATGTTAAGTTCTGCCGGTGAGTTCATTTATATCTTAAAATCCAGTGACTCCTAATGGAGGAGGCAGATGACTTCTTTGTTCTAATTTTAAGTGCTGCCAGAGGCTACATATCCTGAATATCAGTTTTTGCACCAGTTCAGTGAAACTAGCATAAGTTATTTGTGTTCTGCAAATTCATGTTTGGTTGGTGAAAACAATCCTAAATGTTGATCAGCTTGTCTACCATGATAACCTTAAGTTTGATGTTTATGTTCTATGACATCTATGATTTCCCAAAACATTCTAACATGCTTACGTGTAAAACAAAGATATTGGCTATACAAGATCATGACAAGCTGAAGTTGATTGAGAATGGAAGACATAATGAGTTACACTTTCATTTTCATCACTGGCTTATTATATAAGTGAATAAACCAGCAAAGGTATACAGAATGTAATATACCCAACCTTATAATCTTTATTTAGGTTGGCAAATCATGTCAGTGGTGAAACTCCAAACTTCCATGTAAGCAAAGAGGTTAAAAATCTCAATCCATTCTCAGACAATAAAAATCTAAAAAAGAAAAAAAATACAACAGCCAAGTAAGAACAAGTGCTTAATAAATGATTAACTACAAATAAGTATCCAAGCAGTCAGTCTAAAGCCAGTGGACATAGTTCCTCTTTGTATTATCTGCAAATGAATTGAATGTTTAGTTACTTCTAAGAGAAAAAATGAACATTGTGTATCAAACACTAATAGGGAATAGGTGGCATCTAGAGAATCATATATAAGTTGCAACATTTATAAAGTAATAAATCTTTGACTACTCTCTCAGATAACCAGAAGAGGGGACTTCATACATAAACCGATAACCTACGAAGGCCTGAAATTTTGTATTTAAAAAGGTTAAAAACTATTAATCTCAGAGTAGAAACACGCACTTATGCCTCTTGCAAATAACATATATGCATATTTCTGTGTGAAATCCAACATTGCAGAGCATATATCTCACATATAGATATTAGAAGATAATCAAATTGACAAAATTAACGTTTTCACAACTTTTAAACACAAGTATAAAAGCAAGTGGAGCACCTTGACGATCAGATTCAACCCTGGATTGCAGAGATATCAACACACAGAGTAGATAAACCACCTTCATATTTCTAGATAGCATCGCCTCTTGCTCGTTTAATCAATTTAGTCGTCAGCTGAGGGAAAACCCCTACAAGAATAATTTCTTTTGTTACCACAGAAAGATTAAGTCTACTACATAGTATATAAAGATAATTAACGATTCGGAGAAAGATATGTAGACATGAACGGAAAGTAGATGACCCTTAGGATGCGTGGCACGACCTCAGGCTTACTCCGAAAAACCATTTTCAAGTTTGCAGGAAGCATGTGTTTTAAAGATAAAGGAACTCAAATTTTCAGTCTTCTTCTTCTGGGTTTCACCCTTTTTTTCTTTTTTTTTTCTTTGCCTTTTTCTTTTCATGTGAGATTAATTGGATTAGGAGGTTGCCGAAGTTTACAGAACAGCCAAAGAAGTCAATGCTACTATCCATATCTCACAAAGACCTTTTCTTTCTGCAAAGGCAATTTGGGGTCAGAACTATCTTCTTCGTCTTCTCTAACAAGCTGTGGCCTTTTTCTGAATTCCGCCTCATATTAACTCCAATAGATGCAAAAGAGAATAAATTCTCTCAAATACATACTTCCACCAACAACCACGCGTGATCTCAGAGCAAGAAACAATCGGCGAAACCGAATGTCCTCGGGAGGCGATGGAAAGGGGAAAAGGGAACGCAAGAACAAGCGATCACACATGATTTCTCGAGAGAACACATCCCGGATCCGGATTCCGGGAGCGAAAGAAGATTAAGCAAAAGGGTAAAGAGATCCAGCGGCAGAAGCAGGAGAAAGACACACCTTTGCCGAGCGATGCCCCATCCATTAATAGCACGACAGTGATCAGCTCCCCCCCCACTTGAACCCTGCGCTGATCTACTTGGAGTTATGAGAGAGAAAGAGAGAGAGAAAATTGCTCTTCACACATCGGCTTTCACAGAGAGAGAGAGAGATGTTGATCTACCCTGAAAGCGTACCCGTGTGGAAGGGCAAACGAAAGCGGGGCCCACAATTTTTGCTCCGAAGTCCGTGTCGAGAAGTAGAGAGAGAGAGTTGCTGTTGACGCATCATTCGAACCCAAAAGCATACTCGTGTGGCAATTAGGGGTTGCTTATTTCCTCACGAGACTCTGCGAGAGCGAGAGAGAGAGAGAGAGTTGCTCTTTGACACGTCAGTATAACCACTCAAAGCACACTACCGTGGCATCCGGGGGAAACGAAAGCGGGGCCCACATCTTTGGTTGCTTATTTCCACTCGAGAACCCCAGAGAGAGAGAGAGAGCGTAGCCACTGACCCATCAGCGTTACTCGAACTCATACCCATGTGACAATTGGGGAAACGAAGCGGGGCCCACATCTTTATTTGCTTATTTCCACTCGAGATCCCAGAGAGAGAGAGAGAGAGCGTAGCCACTGACCCATCCGCGTCACTCGAACTCATACCCATGTGACAATTGGGGAAACGAAAGCGGGGCCCACATCTTTGGTTGCTTATTTCCACTCGAGAACCCCAGAGAGAGAGAGAGAGAGAGCGTAGCCACTGACCCATCAGCGTCACTCGAACTCATACCCATGTGACAATTGGGGAAACGAAAGCGGGGCCCACATCTTTGGTTGCTTATTTCCACTCGAGAACCCCAGAGAGAGAGAGAGAGAGCGTAGCCACTGACCCATCATCTTCACTCGAACTCATACCCATGTGACAATTGGGGAAACGAAGCGGGGCCCACATCTTTAGTTGCTTATTTCCACTCGTGATCCCAGAGAGAGAGAGAGAGAGAGAGAGCGCGTAGCCACTGACTCATCAGCTTCACTCGAACTCATACCCATGTGACAATCGGGGAAACGAAATCGGGGCCCACACTTTTGGTTGCTCGAGGCGGTGGGCTTTCTCCCGGCAGTAAACTCCACCGAGTTCATCATGCCGGAGAGGGTTTTTCTATTTCTTCAATATTTCTAATATGATTTCTTTTTTTCTCTTTTCCTTCTCTTTTGGGTGAAGACAACAGAAACTCCCCATCACATCAATCCGAATCAATTACTCCATCCAAGTCTGATGTCAGATCATAAACTCTTAAACAAAACCAAATCACAATTAATATTATCATCATTATCACTATTATTTTCTCTCGATCATATTATACGTACTACAAATATGTATACCCTAAAAAAGCGGACGGGCGCATGGAAAAAGGCACAAATCACGCACAGCAAAATTGACCAATGTTAGCAATGAAGACGATTTTTAATTACAAGCCCTGTAAAATAAAGGGGCATTAAATAAAGACAAAAGAAAAAAGAAAAAGTCACGTCGATGCGGTCAATCGTGCAATTAATGCATTCATGAATTGGGGGGTAAGCACTGAAGACATCATATTTATTATTTGTGGAATTATGTGCTTCTGTTAGCTTATGATTATTTGGTATCCATCCAACACTAATAGTCTTTTGATGTTACATTGTAATTCTCAATATAATAAATTGTTATTATATGAATTGTTATTACTATTATTCTTCCTTGATTTAAAACAGTATGTGACTAATAAATTTTTAAAAAATTTATTTAACTAAATTATTCTTTATATTTAAATTTTTTTATTTAATTTTATTTATTTAATATGAAAATAAATTTTAAAAATTTTCTAACAATACTCTTTTTTTTCATTCTTAGATTATTTTTAGACTTGATAATCGACTACGTTCCTAAATCTTGAACTCTAAATCTTTTTCTTCGATCGTTCTTTTTTGAGTTAGTCGATTCAATATATCAATTTTACATTAGGTTATTATATTTTATAATAATGTTAAAAAATCATAATTAATTAAAAAAATATTATATACATATATATAATAAATTTTCGATTGCATCAAATGTTATAATGGCAAGTGAAAAAAAACAGCTTCACTTTAATAAACCCTATTGTGGTCAAACTCTCTCTCTACTTTTTTTTTTTTGTGTGTCATTGACTGGATGATGATAATAAAAAAAAATGACACATGGAAGATGTTGTGTTAAATTCAAGGAGTCAAAGATACAGCTAATAGATAGATAGATGGATGTTGGCTATCTTCTTCTTTCTCTAACTATCTTTAATCATTCTTTTGATGGAATGTAATCAAACAGGATGTGCCCACCCCACTCACCATCAAGTTTGACAAAGAACCTGAAAGCATGGCATATAATAAGCCTTGTTAGATGGCATAGATCACACCAAAAGAATGCATCATTGGCTTTCATACTAAGAAGATTTAAAGGCTCCTTCTCTCATAATTAATTTGATCCTTGCTCAACTATTCCATATCTATCTACCACCTCATATTTCATCTTAGCCTATCTTTGAGCCCTCGTCTGATGTGAGAGAGACCTCCTCATATCAGTTGGCACTTGTCAAAACAAAGTTTCAGTCAAGCCAAAAATATGTAGATTATGCTAATATATATATATATATATATATATATATATATATATATATATATATATATATAATATTCTTATAATTTTAATGAGTTTTTAACTGATGTTGGTGTTATTTAGAGGTTTCATTAATGATGATATACATAAGTAAACATTTTTAAATTTTTAAAAATTTTGTAAGAAAATATAATAGGTATTGATATGGACATAATTATTGATATCTACATCAATTCATCATAACGCAATCAATATTTTGACTCTCGATATGTGGATATCGTCTATCAATGGATAGAATTTAAAATGAGCCAACGATTTAATAAATTTAACGTATAAAATGAATATAATGAAATAAATCACGGATCCATAATTATGTCTTGATTCCTTTTACAACTTAATCCTCTATAACTCTCAAAATACTATAACAAGTATTAGGTATGAAGCTGCCAATGACATGACACAATATATTATATTAGATCATCCTAAATTACCTCTTATCTAATCCAAATTAATCATTATAAATACTTGATATTTATCGAATCCTTCAAATCCTTTACTAAATATTGAAAGAGCTTTGTGGTGTATATATATAAGAAGTATTAAATATGAAGCTACCAACATAACATATCATATCATATCATATCAACTTAGATCATCTCTTATCTAATCCAAATTAATCATTGTAAGGACTTAATGTTTATCGAATCCTCTAAATCCTTTGCTAAGTTGAGTATTGAAGGAAGAGATAGTGTGAGTATGAGTGCATGTTGTTTTGTATGACTTATCAACAGTAAAAACAAAGTGGAGCTATCCACATATGTTAAGATGAGACTATTATAATAGATTTGATAAAGTGATAAGGATGATGATTTGTTAGGCTAAGGATGATAGGAGTCCATAATTCTTTAATGGAAGACAACGATATATAGCTCGTTATGCCTCCTTAACAGTCAACGCACTCTTCTTTTCTTGAAGCACATGGTGGTTTCCTTGATGTTGCCTAATGCTTTATACATTATGGTTATATTTATATGATTGTACAATTAGAAAAAAAAACATAGCATTTTTTTATGTGAGTTTAGTTTTCAATGTTAAATCACATCAAAGAAAGGAATCTCGAAAATTTATCCATAACAATTGTAAGATGATGATAATGAGGATTATTATTATTGTTATTATTATTATTATTATTATATATATACACTTCATTTGTTTGTCTTTATCCATATCGATTTAAAACCCTACCTTAATTAATGGATTTTCTAATCCAATTTAATGCAATTCGATTAGATGAATGTGTGATGATTTGTCATCCACCACCTAAAGAAACATTAGGCCGGCCTACACTCCAAAGAGTTAATCTCACAACCTACACTAGTGGCTATCAACCCAACCCAATTCTACCACAAGTGTAGTTGGTGCATTGTGGATGCTATGCTTAAGATACAGAAATATGCCCAAGTAATGTCAAGTTGATTGCATTGCTATCCTTCTCAAATATAAGCCTTTATAATACTATTCATATTATCAATATTACTCGTTAAGGATGATAGGCCCAATTTGATGTACTTCTTATAAATGGCCCACTCAGATATCAAATCCGATTTGAGTCAATCTAATTGTAACCTCATATAATACTATTCATATTATCCTATTGACTCTTTGTCGAACTATATAATACGTAAAAGAATAAATATTTTTTACTTTACATATGCTAAATATATTTAAATTTTTAATTATTTAATTTTTTTTTAAGAGAACAAGTGAGGAGACATGTTTTCTTTGAATATGTTATTGATTTAAAATCATGAAAAATAATTTTGACATGACTCTCACAATCTATCTATAAAGCCAATGTGGTCAGTATCAAATAATTTCTTTTATCAAAGAGTGGGTTTTCTCATGAATGAATTGTATCTCCTCCAAATAAGGGAGACATACATGTGAAGTTGTACCCTATGTAGTTGTACCTTTTCACATATTTCCGATCATGTTAGTATAGTTTGACTATTCCCACTTCGATAGCTCCAAGACATTAATAATTTGAACAACATAATCTCCCTTTTTTTTTTTTGGTTATATTGATGAGTCCAAGAATCATTTATGGTGGTGATCGACTTGGGTCGATCATAATTTGATTATCTTGTTTCTCTTCCAAATGAGAGATAATGAGTTTTTGTTTTAGTTATATATTATAACTAAAAGCAATTAAGGAAACATAAACATATAAAATTTGATTTTATTAGTAATATATATTTTATTAGTTATATATATATTTTATTAGTTATATATTATAACTTTAATATTAGTTTATATATATATATATATATATATATATATATATATATATATATATATATATATATATATATATATATATATATAGAAAGCATATACAATATATGCTAAGATACAGAAAGCATATACTAAAGATGAGATGAGATTAGTTTCATCTTTAGAAAGCATATACAATGTATACATATACTTATAGAAAGCATATTCCAAGTAAAATGGAAACTCATGTCATCTCATCTTTAGTTAGTATATGCTTTGTATAATCTTTACTTGCAACACACATCAATGTTTTTAGGTTCAGGACTTGGCGTTGACTAAACCTTTTAACTCAAATGCAGAGAGAGAGAGAGAGAGAGAGAGAGAGAGAGAGAACAACGAAGCACTGCCCAGAAAGCAATATGAAAATGTTTGACCAACCCCAACCCATCATCATCATTCAAGCTGGCAAAGAGGAGGTCTTAGTTGGCGGTGGATTATGGCTAGCTGAAAGGTTGATATCGTCACAGTGCAGAAAAAAAGAAAAGGAGATTAAGGTTCGTGGAGGTGCTGTGCATCGACTGATCTGATCTACCCATTAAACAATGTTACCACCACCGATGTTCACGGATGAGAGGTCGTCTTCTCCGTGGCGCATTTCCTGTCATCAGATGCTTCTTCCTCTTCCACGATGAAGCTTATGCACGTGCAAGCGAGCACGTGCGAGGCTGGATAGCGACAGCAGGCGTGTATACCGGTGGACGGAGGTGGAAAGCTTGGGTGACAGGCGGATATCTGAGTGGGAGACCCATCGGCACACCCTGTTTCAGCTGGAGTTGGGCCCGTCTCTCTCTCTCTCTTTCTCTGGTCGAGAACTCATCATCCTCCTCCTCCAAAGATGAACACCTGCTAAGCTCGTAACGAGAGGTTTAACCTAAGGTGATGACCAGCACCCACAGGTTTCTGCGTGCCGTCACCCAGTTGCTTGTCTCCAAAGAAACAAGGAGTTCCACAAGGAGATAGAAGAAGAGTGACATGAGAAAGGGCAGTGAGGGCAAGCAAGCTAATAATGAAATGGAGGACACCGGCGTGGGGGGGGGCCACGCCCTACCGAATCAGCAGCATCTGTTGCCATGGACGACTCACATCCTTTGTTCCATCTATGTGGAGCACTTGCAGCACAGCAGGAATTCGCCACCGATCTTTTAATGCACCTTCGCCCTTTCCTTAGCTACAAAACAAGTGCTGAACATGCCTTTGTTTCTTTCAATATTGTTTTACTTCCTTCAGCCATCATCTCTCTCTCTCTCTCTCTCTCTCTCGCTCTTATACAAGGAGGACAGTAACAGAGAGAGAGAGAGAGGGGTCGTGCAGCTGTCAGCCGATATCCAAAACTCTCATACAGCGAGGAAGTCCTTTGCACCAGTTGGTTCACCATCCCAGCCTTGTTAGATTTCCCCATCACCACCACCTTCATCTCCTCCTCTATATCTCTTTAGCGTTCCTTTCTATGACTCTAAGGGTCATGGAAGGAGGAGAGATCACCAAAGAAGAGGAAGGGAGGAGTACACAAAAAAGGAGACGGGAGATTGCGTCCGTATGCAAGCAAGATAGATAAGAACATATAGTCAACCTTCCATATTTCGTATGAGACTCAGCCTCCTGCTCGCCATATCGAGGCTGTCACCTCTTCCTTGATTTCCCCGTGCACAGAGAACACGAGATAAAGGGAAGAGGAGGCGGTCTTACAGCCGCGCGTATGGCTTCCTCTTCTTCTCCTTCGACTTCCAGCCTGCACCATCGGTCAAGGTTTGGCGACACAACCTTGACCAAAGTGTTTGTGGGTGGATTGGCATGGGAGACTCCCACGGCGGAGCTCCGCCGTTTCTTCGAGCAGTTTGGTGAAATCCTCGAGGCCGTGATCATATCCGACAAGATCACCGGGCGATCCAAAGGCTATGGCTTCGTGAGCTCTCTGTCTCTCTCTACTGTGAGCTTTGTTTCTTTGTTTGCTTGTCAGTTTGTCCATCTCTTATTGATCCCTTGATCCATCAACAGTAATATAGTACTGATATTTTCCTGTTATTTATCGCATTCTTTGTACCCTATCTCATCATGATCCATTACTACCTTATTTATTGATCTCTTGCATCATGCTATCCAACGTAGAGGTGGAGAAGGACAGTGTGTTCTTGGTATCGTTTTGCTTCATGCGTTTCCACTCTAACATCCGAGGCTACAATATCCTGGGATTGGCAGGTGACCTTCCGCGACCCCGAGTCGGCGAGGAGGTCGGTGGTGGATCCCAACCCGGTGATCGACGGCAGGCGAGCCAACTGCAACATTGCCGCTTTGGGGAGGCAGCGACCCTCTCCACCACGAGGTGTGTATGATATAATGCGTTGTGCATTTCCCACAACACTTGGACAGCAGAAAGAAGATGGATATACTTGTAGATGGCTTAATCTCTTACTTTATGCTCTTCATCTTCTTCTTCATCTCCGAGAAAGGTAATGGCCGGTGCAGAGACCTCCATCAGATAAAAATACTAACATGCCAGCTCAAAGGGACAGCTTGCTGATCCAAAGCAGGCATAGGTCTTGATGATGCTTGGGCAAAATGGGAGGCGCTTGAATCGTTTGTCATTGATTAATCATGATTAAGCTGCAAATTTGACTTAAATGTGGTTAAATCTGCAACCTTCTCTTACATTAATGGCTGGCTGCTTCTAATCATCTCGTCCGCAGGGAGGAGCCCAGAAGGGAGCATGTACCGGCAATACAGCAGAGTGCCAGCCCAGGTGGCCCCCGCTCCTCCAGCCCCAGTTGTTTACCCTTCTCCCTTCGGGTGAGTCCCACCATCTGCAGCACCAATCCAAGGCATGTGGACCGCCTGGAGAGCCCATTGAATGGATTGGTGGCAGCTCCTCCTCTGCACTGTCTGAGGTGGTGGTGGTGGCTTGTCTCAGGCGCAGTTAATGCCTGTCATCCATCCACTGGGACCCATGTTTGGCACACGTTGATGCTGGCCCACATACAAACCCTAATGCAGGGCTTTCTGTCTCTGTCCTCCCAAAACCGCAGCCTAATTCACACAAAACACATCAAGTTCTCATGCAATGTGGTCTGTTCATATGGTCTTCAGCTTGTTAATCTCAGTCTAATGGTTATTGCTGTGTCCGTGCAGGTATGTGGCCTATCCAGCTGAGTATGGATACCAACAAGTTAGTGCTTCTTCCTTTCTTCTGTGTTTCTGTTTCTGCTAAAACTGGAGAGCTGCATTTTGATGCAGATCTGGCTATGATATCAAAAGAACTTGTATCAGTGCATGGAAAACCCAAGAGTTCAGAGTCTCAACTAAACTTTGTTAAACTGCTAAAGATTCTACCCAAATTTACCAGAAACAGAGCACAATGCCAACTTGTTTGGATATAATCTAGCTGTTATCATTCAAGTTCAACATAAACCATGTTTCCCCAGCATGTCTTCTTGAGCAATATAAAGCTTGTGTATGTTCAATTTTTTATTTTGTATTCATCTGAAAGTAAAATCAACCATAGACAGTCTAACAACTGCAGAATATTGATATCCAAGTCTGTTCTTTCATACATTCAGTCATAATTGGTTGAATAATAGCATAAAATATATTGATAGAAGCTATCTTTTTTTGTTCCCATTTTTTTATGGATTGTGCAAACAGACTGCTGTGTACAACCCTCAAATGGCATCCTATTACCATCAACAATTGTATGGACCAACTTCACCACCAACTGTTGGACATCCACCCTACCATTGCCCTCCAATAGGGTACTTGCAAACTGCTAGGGCAGGTTTTCCTTCACACTACATGCAGTATCCTGCACCCCACATGGAAGGGACCTTCATCCCCTCATCTTCACAGCAGTATCCATTACAACTGCAGCCCCCACCACATGCAAGGCAACCCCTGAACACTACAGAAGGTAACACACTTTGTCTTCTATATCTCTGCATTGTGACTTTTTTTGTAAGAATAAAGTTACTTTTTTTCAAAGAGATTTTGATACCTTAAACACTTGACATACTTGATTGACATGATTGTAGCAACAAGTTGCAATGTTTTCACTAGTTGAGAAGTTACTCATCTGGCTTCATATGTTCTTTTCTTATTTATTCTTTTGAAAGATCTTATGTTGTTTTTCACAATGTGAAAAATCAGCTTGAGTTAAAAGATCTTAGTTGATTGACATGATTGTAGCAACAACAAACTGCAGAATTTTCACTAGTTGAGAAACAACTCATCTGGCTTCATGTGTTCTTTCCTTCTTTGTTCTTTTGAAAGATCTTATGCTTCTTTTCACAATGTGAACAATCAGCTTGAGAATTTGAAACATCTTAATTGATTGACATGCCTGTAGCAACAAACTGCAGAATTTTCACTAGTTGAGAGGCTACCCATCTGGCTTCATTTGTTCTTTTCTTATTTATTCTTTTGAAAGATCTTATGTTTCTTTTCACAATGTGAACAGTCAGCTTGAGAATTTGGATCTATAGAATGTAAAGGGTATTGTAAATGATGCAACTTCTCCACAAAATAAAAGCACACAGTTTGGGAAGACATTTTTTGGGATGAACCAAATGATTAATGCTGCCTCTTTATATAACAAATTATTATTTATGTGTGTGCTTCCAGAAAGAAGGAACAAAAAAGAAAATTACCTATGTGATCATTCTTGTATATGTATCAAAAAATCTTAGGACAGTAATATAAAATCCATCTATGTTACATTTTCTTACAACTTTAGCACCAATACCTGCAGAAACATATGAAGTTATCCTGTAATCTTGTTAAAAACTCACATCAGATCAGATTAATAAGCTAATAATTTAAAAAGTTATGACATAGTTATTGACATGTTTTAAGTAGTATCAACCACAAAACTTCATGCAGAAACAAGAGTACTTTTTGCAATAATTCAGCTGTTATTTGTATATATGCTCTACACCACTTCACATAGTTTCATCAACAATATCCCCTGGTTTTCATCTACATTAAGCCTGCTTCTCCATTATTGCTAGCATTCCTGGTCATATTTATAACTTTTGATATCGATTAATTTACTGTGACATTTCCAACCTAAAAGCACTGTGTCATTTTCTAAATCAATTGGATTACTAACATTTTTCTTATCTCATGAATTCTAGCAGGCTCACAAGCTCCTCAGCAACTCTCCACACCTGGAGCAGACTCTGATGATAACCAGGATGCTTGAAGGTGGCAATTCTCATCCTTCAGCATAACTTCTGCTCATCAACTGATCACGACGAACAATAAAACAAATGGACTGAATAAGTTGTGTCAAAGGTTTAAATCCCAAGGCTTTTTCTTTTTTTTTTGGCATAAAAAAGACATTTCCAGGGCAGCTACATTCAGTGGTGAAACTACTTCTTGTGCCCTGTGATGAACACTAATCGACTCCAAACTCTTTCTTTATTTTTTTTCACTCTAATTATTATTTTTGTAGAGCAATCATTCATTGCATCTCTAAATTTCTTGTGTACATGATCTTCCCACCAATGAGTCAGAATTTTGATGATGCATGCTGGACATATTGACTTGCCATTTCAAAGTTTCTTCTAAAAATACTTGAATATTTCTTTCAAAGCAGATGGAAATTTAGTGATGGAATTATATTATGATGTCTTTGTCATCTGCATTGTAGCATTTAGATTCCAATGATAACTTGTGACACTAAACCATGTCATCTGCATCTGTACACTAAACATGTACAGAATTCTCATGACCTCTACAAAGGAAGCATACAAGAAGATTACTGCAATGTTAATCCAATTGTGTTAAGGATTCAAGTCCTTCACCAATCTCTCCAGGTTTCCATGTGAGCTCCCACCTTGTGCTGTTGCTCGCGCTGCCATCTCTTTCCATTTGGTGGCGTTCTTCCTCATCTCCTTCCCCTTCTCTCCTTCCATCAGCTCCACAACGACGTCCTTGACCTGCTCTCTCTTCACGACTTGGTCGATCTCCATGCCGAATCCCCACTGCTCGCAAGCATACAGGCAATTCGTGTACTGCTCCGCGAATCCTGGCCAGCAGATCACCGGCACGCCGCAGGCGACGCTCTCCATCATGGAGTTCCAGCCGCTGTGCGTCAGAAAGCCAGCGATGGAAGGGTGGGCGAGCACTTCTCCTTGTCGACACCAGCCGGCGAAGAAGCTCCTCCCTTTTGTTTCTTCGATGAACTCTTCCGGCAACGTGGCGGCCCCGCCTTCGACCATGTCGGGTCGAATGACCCACAGGAAGGGATGGTTGCTGTCGGCGAGGCCCCATGCAAACTCCGTCAGCTGCGTGACCGTCAAGACCGCGAGGCTTCCGAAACTCACGTAGATCACCGATGCATCCTGTTGAGCGTCGAGCCAGTCCATGCACCTGCGATCCTCTCGCCAAAAGCCCAAGCGCGGTGAGGTGCTTCGGCTTCCTCCCGCAACCCGTTCGACGAGTGAGCCGACGGCACCGAGCGTGTAAATCCGCGGGAAGAACCCCTGCAGAGCATCCAAAACCTCGCTTTCCATGTCTTCGAATGTGTTGAGGATCAAACCCCATGCTTTCAGCGCGTAATCCACTTCCTCCATCTCCGTCTTGAGGAAGATGTCGTCGTGATCCGTCGTTCTGATGAAGCTGGAGAGGTCTCTGAGCCGCATCTCTTTCATTCCAGGAATCCAATCAATGGCAGTGTCCAAATATCCATTTGTCAGGCAACTCTCATCTACACAAACACAGAGAAAAGAATCAATTGTTCGTCGTATATGCTTGTCGGAACGGTGAGGAAGACGAGTACCTTTGAATGGTATGTATCCTCTTCTGACGAGCTCCCCGAGCTGAAGGGACGCCATGAGGCCACAAGCACTGGTGGTCCAGAAGACCAACTCGGGAACGCCGATCTGCTCCGCCACCGCTCGTGTGAAGGTCATCAAGTAGTTGGCTACCATGCAGGTAATGCGGGGCACGTCGGAGGAGGCGTTGAGCTCCAGCAGAAGCTCCGCAAGCGCGGCAGGACAGTTCCTCTGTATCGAGAGCCACAGCTCGACCAGCCGATCCGGGCCTAGGTGATCCGCCTGCGACACGCCGTCCGCAATGGTCACGAACCGGAAGGTCTCGCTGCCGCTGAGCGCGCCTGGCCCGCCGGTGCGCAGGAGTTGCCGGCGGCTGAACTCGGTGTTGACGAAGGTGATGTAGAAGCCTCTGGACTGTAGCAGCTCCGCCAGCTGCAGCATGGGGTTCAGCTGCCCTGCGGTGGGGTACGGGATGAGCACCGCATGGGGGCGCATCTTCTGCTTCACCGAAACAATTGCCTCGTCTTCTCTCTCTGCGGCATCATTCAACATGGTGAACGCAGCTGGTGGTGCCTTTCCCTTCTCCAATCTGTGAAGATAAGTGTCGACGGTAGGCAGAGGGGAGCCACATCACTGTCATGGCAATCTTTTGCTAAGATATTGTCCACCATTGGAGCAGAATTGTCAATGATGTATCAGGACAGCCAGCACAAAAGCTCGGGCGTCAACAGATATCATCATCCTTGTTGCTTCTTAGAGCAGAAGCCGCCGCCCATGTCTTCTGACCACAAACCAAAGCAATAAAACCAAGCGATCTGTGGCCACACAAAACCATGGTGGCCTTCCTTACATCAGCCTCTGCAATTGTATAATACAGAGAAGAAGACAAAGATTGGGCAAGGATCAACATTGAGGAGGATATGATCAAGGATTTGAGCTCCTTTGATTATTGATTCCTGATGCTGATGTAGATGAAGACCCCAACCCAACTCAAATAAGGTATCTGCTACATGGCAACACCTCGAGCTTGATGGTTTCCTTTGATACAGAGAGCAGCTGCAGCAGCAGTCAAATGCACAGTTGGAGAGAGTACACAACATGAACTAGGAGAAAGCAACACATGCAATCCAACCATGTCAGTGTGTCTTCAAGATTCTTCTTGTCCCCATCCAATGGCACATTACAGTTGTCACTCTTGAAAACCTAAAACCCCATGTTAAAAGCAGGAAGGATTTATATATATTATTGGGTGATGATAGGAACATACGAAGATGGAAGTCCATATAATTGCACAGTGGAGGCTGCATTTGCTGAAGAAAACCACAGCAGAGTTCACTATCACGGAGTACCCACGAGGGTGTGTCTCAATCTCATCTTCTGAATGAGATCACATCACACAATCATTAAGATGATGTATTAGGTTTTGTCCACAACGACGATAGCAGTAGTTGTGTCTTTGGTGGAGCTTTGCACCTCACGGAACATGGGAAGAACACATGCAGACCGTAATCGAACGCCATTGGAGGCCATGGCAGGAAGAGCACATGAAGGAACACATGCACTCGCAGGAAATCAAGTGCTTTGTAGGTGTGGGAGTGGATCAGAGCGACATCATGCTTCTATCTCGATAAAAACTTGTAATTCTGATCACCATATCCTTAGAGAAAGATCTGGCAATTACAATATTATTAGTAAAAGTGTCCATATTTTGGACTCTTATCATTCCTACTCCGTTTGTTCGAAGTAAATTATTGGAAGAACTGCCACCTTTGACTGAATCCGACATGCGATGCGGGTGCCCCAATTCACTGGCAGGACGAACCACGTGGCTTGTCGGACGGGCGCAAGATCCTGTCTGCACACGTACACGATTTCTGGTCGCTGAGAGCTCCGATAATGGCGTGCCCTTGGATTTAGGCGTTGACTAACACGCCAAGGTCAAGGGGGAGGCTTCCACTAACGCCACCCCTCACCGCCGCTGCTCCACCACCGCCCCATACCACTCTCATGCGTCAATTTTGAACCACCAAAGTCAAAAAACAACACTTGTAGGGCTTAGAGCCTTCATCTTTGCTTCTTCCTCTGAGTTGATGACAGCGGAATAGATTGCTCATGCTCATCTTTTGTACCTATACGTACCACTCTTAGTGTCTCCAATTTGGACAGTCTCAGCCTCTGACTGTGGCTCATCTGTAGTCCTCACACCATAGAAGAGAGAAGCAGCATACATGGCCAACTTTCCGTCTCTGTTCTCCCACCTGCTGCTGCTGCTGCTAATGTTGCAGCATTCCGATGGTGTTCTATTGCAGCAGCAGCCCCTTGTTCTGGAGTACCACAGAGGCCGCCTCCTCGAGGGCAATCACACCGTCAACCTCCTCTTCTATGGCCGCTTCTCCCCGTCTCAGCGATCCATCGTTGCCGACTTCGTCCCCTCTCTCTCCCCCGCTTACCCCTCCCTCCCACCGCCCTCCGCGGCCTCCTGGTGGCACACGACCTCCCTCCACGACGGCGGTGGCCCCGTCCGTCTCTATCTCGGCCCGCAGATCCTCGACGAGGGCTACACCCGGGGGAAGAGTTCAAATAACCCACATCAGATGGAGAAAAGTCGTCAGGCTCCGTCACAGTACAGAAAGACCTTTCTCCCCCATCGCCATTGAAAGCCTTATAGGCCATAACACACTCACAGCACAGGAACGCTTCCACCATTGCCAGAAAAGTTGTGCATGCTCGTCTCCAAAGAAATCACAGAAAGCTATACCTCTTGATATGATCTTAATCTATATAAAGAAGTCTGTAAAGAAATTTGTGTTTGAACAGAAATAAATAACATAATATTAAGTTCAATTCACTTTGTTATATGGGATTAATCTTTATCCATCCTTCTCAAAAATTATTTGACGATGTCACCTTGTTCTTCCTTTTAGATGAAGAGACGTTGAATTATCGTTCTTCTTGCCCAAAAGATGACATGTGATCTCCACCTACTGGTCTTTGTGCGTGGGATGTGATTCCGATTCGTTCATCGAGACATGTGCTTTTGTCGACGTGGACGGCGTGTGATCAGGGACGTGGTGCACGAACTTTGACGCAGTCGCTTCAGCCACAACGAGTGACACGACTTGGACAACAATTGGATTCTGCTTAGGAGTGCCACCGACGCAACATAAATCGAGTCTAAACGTTATCGGATCCTACCCGTACGCTTATCCATCCGAAACGGGAGAGCAGGTAGCTTACCGGATCGTCCGCTTCCGAAGGCAAACTGTCGGAACTGCCAACGGGTCAGGGAATCCGCAGACCGAAGCACACTAGACTTCTCCCTGCGCCTCGAGATCCGCGTTTCCCCGCACCCGTGCGCCCGGATCCGCTACAGGACGACCCATCTCCGCCGCCCGATGACAGAGTTCAACGATTGGTCACCGTCGGTCCTTGGAATTAGAGCCCGGAGCCCAGCACATATCGACAACCCGGTCGGCCCTCGTTGACCTATAGATCCTCTCCAAATATTGTATGTTAATAGAACTCCAACCTGACTAACGATGGGTGGATCACGTTTGATGAGCGATTGAGATGAGGGAATAGAGGATTCGTTTTAAAAGTCATTCTGGAGGGGATCCCCATCCTTCTCTCTTGTCGTGCCCCCGCGTGTTGCTTTTTCTTGAAGGCAACAAGGGCGGTTCCACCCACGGCGATAGGCTCACCCCTTCGCTCGCTACTCCAAACACCGCATCACTTCCCCCATCTCATCCTCCTCCATGTCGCTCCTAAGGTTTCACCTTGCCCCTCTCGCCATGGTTTGTTAACTTCCTCTCTTGGCTTCTCCCAGTTCTCGCGATCCGCTTCCTCGGCACGATTCCGCTTGCGTCCACGGATCGCCGGGTCCGATGGGGCGGAAGAAGAAGAAGAACAGATTCCTCGACCTGCGCCCGCTAATTTTTCATCTCGTCTCTAGTTTTCTGCCCTCGTAGGGCCTAAGCAAGAGTAGGTTTTGGTGGAATTAGCTCGCGGACAGCGTAGCTGTTGGTGGCAATCGGTTGGATCGGTGCGGAGAGCGATGGAATCGCTCCGTAGGAAGAGGAAAGGTACTAAGTCATCGTCTTTCGTCGAATCGAACTTGTCCGATGACCGGAAGTGCAAGAAGAAGTGCCGGGAGATGGAAAAGGTTGGATCTCGCAATGGCGGCGGTGGGGGAGTCGTGATGACCGCCCCGCCGATCGGGTGTTCGTTGCCGGGTACACCTGCGCGGGGTTTGAAGAGAAAGCTGGGATGCATCGACTCTGCCACTCGGATAGGGCGGAAGAAGAAACTGGAACATGAGTACGTTCTCGGTCGGGAGATCGGACAGGGGAAGTTCGGGTCGGTGAGGCTGTGCCGGAGCAAGGCCAGCGGCGAGGAGTTCGCCTGCAAGACGTTACCCAAGAACGGAGGGGAGACTGTGCACCGTGAAGTGGAGATCATGCAGCACCTGTCGGGCCACCCGGGTATCGTGATGCTGAAATCGGTGTTCGAGGACTCCGACTGTTTCCATTTGGTGATGGAGCTGTGCTCCGGTGGGCGGGTTTTGGATCGGATGATTAAGGAAGGGAAGTTCTCGGAGCAGAGAGTGGCGATGATGCTGAAAGAATTGGTTTTGGTTATCAAGTATTGCCATGAGATGGGAGTCGTCCACCGGGATATAAAGCCCGAGAACATCCTGCTCACGGGGTCAGGGAAGATAAAGCTTGCTGACTTTGGATTGGCTGTGCGGGTTACTGATGGTAAAAACTGATGTTTTCTTCCCCTTACAGTTGTATCTTATTATCGTCTTCTTTCATACTTGTTTCTGTGCTGATGACTGCTTTCTTTTATGTGTGTTTTTCTACATATCTAGTTACAATGCATCATGTGAAAATTGTTTATCATCTATCTTCTTGATATGTGTTTCTAGATTCACGTGATATTTGAGGTGTGCATTTTGGTCATGAATAGATCCAAAGAGAATTTGTTGCATCTCAATGTGTCAAATGTAGATATTTTCTACCTATGATCATATTGTAATACTATCATGCCTAATATTATTATTGGCGTCCAAAATAGATACTTGGATCCACAAACAAATCTTTTAGCTCCCTCCCTTGTCTGATTTTGTGTTGTCGGTATGAACTTTAAAGGATAATGTCATATTGACAACTAAGTTGTAAAATAATGTCAAAATTTTATCAAAAGAGTGTAAAATAATGGCTTGCAGTGTGGATGACAAATTGAACACCAAAATCGGACTATGAGCCTTTAGTTTGTTATCTTTAGTTTCTACTTTCTGTTTTAGATTCTCTCATGGTTTTTAGACACAAAAGGACCGCCTTTTTAGGTTGCTCTTCACTATGTTCCCTGATATGTTTGTGTTTGTCTACTCTCAGAAATAAGATGATTTTAGTATGATTCTTTTAAAATTATTAAATTATCCAAATAGAAAATGAAGGATTAGCTAACATCATTTACTTCATGATGATCTCTTCTCCCTTGCTTTCTCATTTATACTAAGATCTTTTTTCATCTTTTTACCCTGCATATTCCTGCTTGTTATGCTGACACATTAATATGTATTGTTGTTGATTCATCAAGTTTTTCTGTCAACTAAGCACCCTCTGGATTCTTGCTTTCTACTCTGGGCATTGCAGAATTCTTGAATTTTCTTACTCTACTGTTTTAACTGTTGAAAATGAGTACAAAGTGAATTATTATTATTTTCATACATACAAAAGGTACAAAAATTCAGTTTTAATGTATCAGTTCTGATGCTTAAGAACCCTTTTTTCTCTCTATGCAGATTACCTATTCCACCAACTTATGTCAGCTTTGTAGGACAGAGTGAGTGTCAGCATAGTCGAAGAGAACACATATGACTTAAGCTGGTCTTGTTGCTTGTGTGTTGTAGTCATCCTGTTCTGTTGCTCTCAACTTCCATGACACTTTTGCACCTACAATAGGTAACACACTTCAAGCATCGAGTCCCCACCTTGCTAGAATTAAATGATATAGGAAAAAACTATTGTTCGAAATCTTCTGAGACCTAATGGAATTATGGGCTTGGTGAAAGAGGAGAGGGATTTAGGAAAAGAGATACTCAGTGGATTGCGGGACTTGCTAATATTGTGGAACGGATTCAAACCACAGAGATCTTTGTAGAGGAAGTTAGAATATGGTGAGATTCTTCTAGTGGATGTGACTATAGCATTGAGACCTGATGTCCTGTTATACAAACCAACATCATTCTAAAACAGCACGGAGACCTGAAGGGTTTAGTAGGCAGCCCACCGTTTACTGTGGGCTAAATAGAGCCCACAAGCTTTCTGTGATAGACTGATGAGCTGTTGGAAAGAATTAGTAGGTTACGTAGTCACGAGATATAGATCGAGTTGGCGAAAAAATCGGATGACAAAACACTTGACAAACACAAGCAATTTAACGTAATTCAGATTACCACACAAACATCTCTCCTATGTCCACGGGAAGAAGAAAAAAATCCCAAGAAAGAACTTGAATCGTACAGTGATAGGGGAGTCACAACACAATGACGATCTCCCTCAGAGAAAACTGAAACAAACTTGTCCAAATACAACGCAAACAGTAAGTAACAGAAATTACATAAATACCACTGTTGACCAAGATTTGACCAGAGTTGACCGGAGTCAACTGTCAACTTGTTCCTCCTCTTTGCAGTTGCGAGCACATTGGCTGGCCAGTGGAGGACTCATCGGAGAAGAAGTTTCAACGTCTTGGTCGGATTTGGGCTAGAGTGGGAGATCTCTTACATCTCTTCTTTCTCCACCTTTCTGTCATTCCCTAAAGCTCCATTTATAGGAGTGAGGGAAGGTGGAGGGCAAGCAACACACGGGCGGCGGGTGGTTGCTGTGAGCAGCACACAGGTGACTGCGGTGATTATGGCAAGCAGCACACGGGCGATTTGGACTGTGGCGGGCAATTGCAGCGAGTGCAATGAGGGCCCACAGTCAGGCGGCGAGATCTGTGGGCGACGGTGGTGAGGGCGCTGTTGGCGGTGACATGAGGGTGGTGCATTGTAGGCGTGTGATGGGTGCCAAACGGTGAGGAGAGCAGCGGCAGCGAGAGGCGCATGAGGGTTTCTCATGTTACTTGGACTGGTTTAATGAGGAACTGGTCTGGTTGATTGAGCCCAAGTTTGACTATATTTTGAGTCAGTTCCGACATAAGCATCTTTCTTCATAATCATAGAGTTGATTGGTCTTTATCAACACACCTAAAGTGTTTGAGACCTTAATTTTCTGCATATCACTTTGGCATATATTGCATTCATCAGGCTGTCAGTCCTTATTCCACCTGAAAATTTTTGAGTATTAGAATGACTAGCATGTATTGAGTAGGTACATGGTGGCTTTCTGTATACAACCAATGTCTCTTAAGTAGCAGTGTACCAAACAGACATATTTTCCCCCTTTTGGTGAATTGAAATTAAAGACATTTATTATTCTGCTTTTTCTCCTTTCTTTGAAGAGTGCAAAAGCACCAAATGACTGTCATTTGATAATGATCATATGGCAAATGTTATAAAAAATTAAAAGTTCAAAAGTGTCTGGGAACTCTTGTTGGTTAGCATAATGTAAAGATCCTCTCTTTAGAAATCATCTAATATTTTCTTTACCTCTCACCTAACGTTACCTTATTTTAGTCATATGACCAATAATACCCTTGATGAATAATCTTATGCACTGTAGAGCGACCTGTCATAAAAAAGAAAGAAAAAAAAAAAAACTAAAAGAGATGTGTAGATGGTTCATAGGCGTTTGACTGGGTTACACCAGTTTGTTCAACGTCTACCAGAAGTTTAGTATTGGATTACCGATAGTTTAACAATGCTGTAACCAGGAAGTGCAATGAATCTTAAGTGGCTGAGATTGACTTTTAATTCTAAGAAAATATGGCAAACTCCCTGGCATCACATAATGGAATGGCTGGAAATAACATGCATCATATGCCTGAACTTTCATGGTTAAAAGTTCTACCATTTTAGTAAGTGGCATGGTTAAAAGTGCTATGAGCACAATGATCACGTAGGATGACGAATGGATCATTCCACTGTTGTCTATTTCATGTATATCTTCATCTTATGCTTTAGATTGTTTATCATTATTCATATTGTCGTAACAACCATATACCATATGGACTATATTTGCTTAGCTTGATTTCATTTATTATTATTATTTTGTTTCGTTTAATTCAATTAAAAAATCTCAAACTGCTGATTGCTTGAGAATTTTTTTTTCCTATACCTTTTCCTCTACTTGGATCAATGGGTGCCAGGTCAGAGACTATCTGGTGTTGCTGGGAGCCCGGCATATGTTGCCCCTGAAGTTCTGTCAGGACATTACTCGGAGAAGGCAGACATCTGGAGTGCTGGTGTCCTCCTACATGCTTTGTTGATTGGGTCTCTCCCCTTTCAAGGGGATTCACTGGAAGCAGTTTTTGAGGCAATAAAAAATGTGGAACTTAATTTCCACAGTGCTGCATGGGATTCAGTCTCAGAGCTTGCACGGGATCTAATCAGTCGGATGCTAACTCGTGACACTTGTGCAAGGATGACGGCCGATGAAGTCCTGAGTATGTTAAGAAATTGTGTTCCTTGCTTGCGTTTCTTGCTTGATCATGTATGATCTCATCAGTGGATGGTTTTGTTTCAGGACATCCATGGATTATATACAACACTGACCACCCTTCGATCGGATCACCTAATCATTCGAGGATCGTATTTGATTCGGCAAATGTCTCTTTAACATTGGAAAATTTTGGTACTGATTCAGAGTTGCAGGATGATTCCGGCTTTGTGGATGCTCTTGCGGTGGCAATCTCACGCGTCACTATATCGGAGTCTAAGCGGAGTAGGTTCTGTAACCCTGCTCCCCCAATTGAACCAGAGTGCTCCTCTAACATGAAGGCTAACCTCTGCACTGCATTCTAAGTAGCCTGTGTCTCATTCTGCTGAGAAGATTGACTTCTCTCTATTACTTGATTTGGCGATAACACCAAGGGTAGGGTTTGAAAGCCTACTTGTGTATATGGCTAAATATCGTAAGACTTACTACTGCATCAGTGTAGTGTAAGCTGTACAGAAACATGCATATTTCCTGTAAAGAAGGTATGATCTCCTCCCCTGCAGGTCATCGAAGATTAACGTTAGATTCACCTTCATCATAGTTTTGACTCGGATAAATCTTCTCTCCTCTGACTTGATGTTATCAGATGGACAAATCTCGAAAGTGAAGTAACAACAGCACTACTCATCTGTTATCAGATATGCTTACAACAGTGTCAAGCAAATATTTATGTGTAGGATAAATATTGAATCCTGTTTGTGGTTGACAAATGTTGGATGGAGAGACAGACAGCACCCCTTCTTAAAGGTAGACATGCATCATTTTCCACTATCATCATGGAGTTTATGTATATAACAGCCGAGTTTAATCTTAGAGAAGAAGTTCATTCTAATTAGTTTACATTTAACATCTCATCAATTTTTAAGCCTTTCAAGTTAAATCAGTCCATTCTAGATATACATTACGCATGGATCATAGGTCCAAGTTATCATCGAGTCCTAAGTGTAATGTAGATATTTGATATGTAAAATATGTTAAGGTTTAATAAATTATATAGAGACCAATGAAAATTTTTTTTGATGTCTTTTTGAAATTTATGATGCGAAGGACATATGATCTTGCTTCGTCTTCTTCTTCTGAGTAATTGAGTGAGATGAAAGGATTGATCGGGAATATTAGATTAGGAATTGAATAATTTAAGGAGCTTAGTCCTTCCTACTTCAGTGATGAGAACGTATGTTGGAAGTAGAGGCTAAGCATCCGTGGAAACAAACAACATATATATTTATATATAGCACTCTCCTCTGAAATTTGTAGAGAGAAAAAAAGAAAAACTTGCATGGTTGTGAGCAGCAATGTTCGAGTTCCTGTTTACATACTAAAACTCAAAACGTTGACCATATTGGCCAGATGAAAGATGATAGCAACACATATATTTCGCAAACACCATGAAATAGATCTGATCTTACTACAGATTAGAATGGCCTCTGGACGATCTGACTCGACGATAACATCGGACAAATTGAATTCATCGGCTTTCAGCAGACCTTTACCACTTGGGCAAATTGAAGTGTACTTGTTGTTCAGTGAATGTTGGAGCTCTCAAAGATGGTGTTTCCCTACTGGTTCTCGGCGCTGCATCCACTACCTACCTTCTTTAAGCATGGAATGAGAGAAATATCCATCACAAAACACTACAGAGGAGGCAATTTGACTAGGAATGAATGTCCTCACGCAGCTGGGGATGATTATAAGTCATCATTGTTCTTGAGAGATTGGTTGCTTAACTTGATTTCATTTCTATCCTCTCATATGGTGGCTATAAGAGAAAGAATAGAAGAAGAAACATATTTTCCCCATTGGAGTAAGATCCCAATAGGATGTGACAAAATTATAATTAAAAAAGATGTGTTTAATAGAGTCCACTGTTTTCATACCCACATCTTAATTTTAGAAAGAATTTTCAGCTTTCAGAGGGTCTTTCAAAGATGGGTTAATTTGTTTATCCTTCAAGAATCTATAAATATTTTTAGCAATGTTTGTTGGCAAATTTATTTGTAGTCCATTGATTTGCTAAGGAGTGAAGAGGTATTGAACTAAGAACATAGTTGCTTAAAGTCACTCCTTGGGAGAGCAAGTGTTTCTACCAACCATGAATCCTCCTTCTCCTCCTACTGACACATTTCTCTGGTTAAGGAGGAATAGGATCAATTTCTATCAAAATGAGAGTGTGTTTGCCATGTGATTTGCACTCTTGGGCAATAATGATATTATTATTATTATTTTAATATAATAATATCCTAATTGAGTCTGTTAACATAGCTACATAATTTTATTATTATAAATTTGATATTAATATTTTTTAAACCTAATAGGTAGAATTTAATTATTGAACACCAACCACTAATGATGAGAACAAATTAAGTTAGTTAAATTGAGGATCCAATTGAGAGTGTGTGCCAAGTCCATATTACAAGAAAGTCTAACAATTTATATTTGGAAGAATAGAATAAAATATCAATCAAATATTGTTTATGATGAAGAAGAAGAAAGCACAAGAGAACATTATTATGAGAAACAATGAAGGATTGAACATACCTAAAATCCCAAAATAATTGCCTTAAATATGAACAACAACAACAACAACAGTTTTGTACAGTAAATAGGAATGTTGAGGTGATCCCAATCTAAAACTTATTTAGTCCCTCAATGACCTTTAAGGCATCATAGTTCCTTGCATGTGAAACATACTGTAGAAGCCACTTCTCTTGATAGTTAGTACACCACACTAAGGCAATGCATTCAATAAGAGTATTCTTAAGTACTATAACCATCTTAATTAAGTGTGCATGTGATGCCCAATCTGTGAAATGATTCTGTGGTCAACCATTGCCCAATCTAGCTTAGATTCTAGATGCAATTTGACATTGACTGTAGTGGTTTAGATCTTAGGATTCATCTAATCTAATCTTGCACACTAAATCATACTAGTTTAAGACTAGAAATTGAAACTTCAAAGAGAACCACAAAAGTTCAATAAGAAATAGTAGAATCACCAGAGCATGAATGTTTTATATGTTCTCTTCCCAAGCCTCTACCAACTTGGCTCCTCCTTTGTATCATGGAAAAGGAAGCAAAGTCCAGAGTCTGGGCTGACAAAGCAGTCAAACAATAGGATGGCAGACACAAAATGTACAACCAGAAGTGATCATGTAAACAATGTCAATAATTGATACCTTTTTCAAACAAGCTACTTCTCTTTCTTTTTTTCAATGTTGTATTCTTCCTTTTTCTTTTGGTTTTGTGGTCATTTTTTGACCAATAAAAATAAGAACAAGAATGAGAAACATAATGTCGCATCCAGTTGCCTCGGTCATGATCACAACACACTTCTCAGTGATTCAGTCCTCATCTCCTTGGATTTCCTCCCTACTTCATGCCAATTCATTTGCAAGATATGAGCAACTGATGCCCAGTTTTAATTGATCCTCCTTTTCTGAATCAGTCATTCTTTTTTTTTTGTCACCAGAATTTTGATCACAAAAGATTTCTACTAACTAAACCAAACTACTTGTTTCAATGTGCCAAACTGCTTTTATGAAATTGATGATCTGTTTATTTTCCTCCTCTTACTAGCCGGAGAATCATAATCACATGTTGCATGAGACCCAGAAACTGTACCATCAATCTTGTAGCTCAGGCAAGCAGCATCCAACACCCCAACTGGGCTTTGAGGTAGAGAGGAAACTGATGGACTTGCAATTTCAAGTGGCTCTTTTCTCTCTGCCATTAAGTCTTGGATCATCTCATAACACCTCAAGACTCCGTCCTGTTGAAACCAACAACCAAACAAGAACTTTAAGCATGAAAAGAAAATGTATGCCAAAGGAATACATGTTTTGTTATTACAAATGAGAGTGATCTGGAGTCATATGCACCTTCACGACATGGCTACAGCATGATAAAGCCTTCTCGAGTTCGATAGTTTGTGTTTCCTTCAAAACAGACAGAGCAATAGCTGCAGCAATTTCAGAAGGTCTGAATGCTAAAGAACCAGTCCCTGCATTACATTGTCTCACTCTTAATCACACGATTCAATCCACTCAATTCGGAGCAATAACGAAGCCAGAAAATGAATTTTTAACTTATTTGAACAGCAAGATGGTCTACCTCGCGTTGTGATTAAAATGACTTCCACGGAACGAGACACCAATAAGTTGCTTGGGGCATTACCACCATTGAACTTATGAAGGAAGAAATCTATGAAAGAGAATGGAGTCACTGCTTGCATTCTCCATTTGAGGGTGGCAAGAACCAGCAGCTCCATTCTCTGGATAGGCCTGGCTTCGAATACATATTTTGCATCACCGACCTATCGAAAGCAATTGATGGAATTGTTGTGACAAATACATATCCAAATAACAGACCATCAAATTCTATTATGAATTCTTGCTCACTTGTAAATCCAGAGATAGAGGAACTTCAGTTTCCTCCATCTTGGCAGCCAAAGATAAGCAGGCCACCGATAACAGTTGTGTCATCCAAGCTTTGCCTTGCTACAAACATAATTAGAACATGGAAACAAGAAATAAGATCATGATTATCCAACAAAAGAAGATTGAGTTTGCAGTTAGAACTATAAACCAGAATGCACAAGATGTATATTTAAAGATCAGATTCCAGACAATGTGAGAATTCTTACAGGAAGCTCATAGGCAGAGAGGAACTGATCCAAGTAATTTACAGCTAAGCATGCACTCACTGGTCCAAAATTGTAATGGGCATGAACCTGATCATTGTAACATAAGAGTCATTAGTCACAAAGGAGCTGTGGACCATATTCTGCGGCAAGATCTGCTAAATGTTTGCAATATAAAGCAGCATAATATCCATCAACATAACCAAGTGACAAGTAGATGGGAAATCAAAAACCGATCTCCAATTGGAACAATTGAATTTTTTTTTTTGCAAAAGAGAACAAAAACATAAAATCAGGTACAGATAAACAAGGATCAGATTAACCAAACCACATTCCAGGGATTGCTAATGGCAACAAAAAATATATATATATATTGTACCAGCAATGTAAAAATAAAACCATCTACATTAATGAATGACTGCAAAAATTATATTTCATTGGAACATATACTTTTAAGTTTGAAGTATTAAATGAAGCAGAAAAGGTTAACAAAATGACTCACATTACAGAGGAAAAGAAAGGAAAAGAATAATGGCATGAAAGGAAATTACAGAACTTTTTTATCCATTAGCAAAATGGAAAAAAAGGGAAATAGAAAAGGTGAAATGGATCATCGAAAGAAAGACTCAGCTGATTGATCGGCTCATGAACCCTAACCCTATCAACACAAAACCATGAAAGTTAGAACCAAAACAAGAACATCATTCAGCAAAACCAGTAAAGTCGACAAAAAATCCTGAGGAAAAATGGAAAGAATTTAAGAAAATTAAGGGGGAAAAGGAGAAAAAACAGCGGTCACCTTCCAAATCCAATCAATGGCGTCTCTCCTAATGGACAAATATAATGCCCCAGAGCGCAGCCTCTCGGCATAGTCGTCCCTCGGCATATGCTCGGTTTCTTTCTCAACTAACGAACCTATGCACTCATCCGACAGAAGAGGAAAATCCACGAGGAGATCCCCATAAAAATCCAAATTTTTTGCTTCAGGAACCCGGTCAAACCCATGCCCACCCTCCTCATCACCACCAAAGCCCATGATGCTACTGTTGTCCTCAGCGCAGAGGAGGATAGACGAAGCGGAGTCATAACTTGGATCCATCGGTTGCAACAGAGACTTCAACTGAAAGAAAGGATAGATGATATCTTTGAAAAAGAGCCTTTGCTCCTCTTCCTCCCCTCTTCTCCTTCAAAGGTAGTTTTTTTTTCTGTGAAATTCAGAATATAGACACGGATTCAAAGATGGGATCTTTCCGGTGGAAACAGAGCCCTTGTTTCTCTTCCTCCCTTGCTTCTCCTTCGAATGTGATTCTTTTCCAAGGAGTTCAGGATAGAGACAGATTCAAACAGAGACAAGATGAGATATTTATAATGGATATAGAGCCCTTGATCCTCTTCTCCCTCTCTTCTTCTTCAAAGGTGGCTCTTTCTCATGGAGTTCACAATAGAGACACAGATTCAAAAAGAGAAAAGATGGGATTTTTCTAGTGGGAATGGAGCCCTTGTTCCTCTTCCTCCCCTCTTGTCCTCCAAAGGTGGCTCCTTTTCAGGGAGGAAATGAGTTCAGTGATATCAGTCTTCAAAGGAAGAGGAGGGGGCAACTGTTGCATAGACACACAGGAAAGGAGGTGTTATGTAGGGCATTTGGTGGAGGAGAGGGCATGAGTCTCTTTGGTGGATGGGAGGCAAAATGGCAGGGAGAGCAATAAACAACTTGGAAAGAGGAATACACAAAAGGGGTTCATGGGAGGGTGCAAAGAGGGATCATGATGATTGTTAAAGAATAACTAAGTTATAATTAGAAATATGCATGATGTTGTTGTACAATATATGATTTAGGAGAAATAGTTTTTGGCTTTTTCATATCCATCCATACTAAAGAATAAAATTAAAATTAAACTTGTGGTGAAATTACAATGACACCCATCTTGACAGTGGTATTATTATTAACCATTGTAAAACAACTAACCATGTAAATTTATGAAAGCCTATCTTTATTTGATTAATTAGTTAATCTTATATTATATGATGGCCTTTGCATCTTTTGCATCTAAAGCTACATTTATGATGACCTTAAAATTATAGCATTGTGACTTGGTAGAGGGACATGTGAGGACTATGATTAAATGACTTTAAAATTAATTTCATGTTCATGTATATTCTTTTATGCCCAGAGATATACTAGATTATAAGAATATAAATTTGATATTCTTATAAATACAAATGAATTTTATAAAAAGAGAGGAGAGTGAGAGTGAAAGAAAATGACAAAAAGATGAGGGTATTCATGGCAAGAAGCATAGTAAAGGGTTGACCAATAAGGGAATGGTCTTTGGTCTTCCACCCTTTCTTGGGATGCATGCACACACACACACACTCTCTCTCTCTCCCCCCAATTCTATGGTTATCCCCAAGTGGTCCTTATTATTACAATTTTGACCACTTTTTCCATGCTCAATGCTCATCTTTTAATTATTACAAAGAAAAACAACTTTTGATGTTTGTTTGAAATAAGTATTTCCTTCACTGGAAATATTGGAATATTATATTAAATTGTATGAAAAATTAATTTGGAAATTCCAAATGAAATTGGGAGATTTGTTAAAAAAAATTAGGATATGATATATATGATTTTTGACCATTTTAAGAAGGAAATAACAACTTGAGTAGGGTGATGTTTCTCTTCCTTTTTTTTTTATCTCTCTATAAATAATTTGGGTATGCCATCTTCCAAGCAAATTTGCAATTGAAAATTCATGATAGGTGCAATTTAGTTAATTTAATTTATTGGACTCATCCATAAATGATAATAATACATAAGATAACTTGGAACTACTGAGAGTAAATAGGCTTCCAAATGGTCATAAAATATACAATTATTTATATGTACATCATTATTAATAGAAAATAAAATATTTTTACAAAAAATTCAACAATATCCTTTAGTAAAATACTAGTTTGATAATAATATACCCAACTCATTTACCTTAATTCAAAGATTAAAATCTTCATCCGATAATTCTTTTTCATTTGCCTCAAGTTAAGAGTACACAACATCATCCCATAAAGTTTTGATAGAAAAATTATGAGATCACATCTCATATTTACTATTTATCCTTTAGAAAAATATGTTATCCTCGAAAAGATCAAAACAATTTGAAGTCATCGATCAAGTAACTCAAATTATTAATTGAGGGTGACTTTTAATTATGACAACATCCCAATTTATTGTTTATGAACTAATATAAATTGAGTATATATATATATATATATATATATATATATATATATATATATTTGTTAACTTAACAGGTAAAGATTTTGATATGTCATGAAACAAATATATTGTGTCATCAAATCAAGGTCTGTCGTACCGTATCGTACCGACGTTTCGACCCAGGCTCGATACCGGTACGATACGGTATACCACTCGGTACACCCAGGTATACTGAGCGATACATTCAGGGTATCGAGCACTGTAGCACTACTACAATGCTACAGTGCTCGATATGGTACAGAGCGATCCGCGTACCGTTGGCCTGTCGGACCGGTACGACAGACCTTACATCAAATACAAATAATAGTTGGATTAGAAGTGGATGTGGTGAGATTGCTATGTGCTCTATCTACTATCATTTGTAGCTGACATTTAGACACACTTTTTTTTTTCTTCTTTTTCAATACCTATAATTATGTAATTCTTTTGAATTGGATTAATCGGGTTTGAGTTAAGTATAAATTAAAAAATATAAGTACCCAAAAATATCTCAAACATGGATAAAGTGAAATATTTTATTCATTATCATTTCCAAAATATCTCACCATTAATTTTCTTTGACCTCCCCTTATATTGGAATTAACTATGCAATGATCAATTATTAAACCGCTAATCAATTTGAAGATGTATCGATCTTTTAGATCATAAAATGTATTTAGAACTTCTTAATCAGAGACTCCTTTTATCTATCTCCACATGTGTACTGTATAATTTGTATGGATACCCCAAATAATGTACAATTAGAGGAGACAATTATCATGACTTTCTAATTAGGGAGCAAACAAGATCACATTAATTAAAACCCTAATTTATTTTTTTCTCTCAAATTTATTTTTCTCTCAACTTGTGATTTTGACTTTTTCATCTAAAATTATATCAAATTAATTTTTTTTTTATTTTAAAAAATAAAAATTCAGTGGATGGATATAAGATATAAATGATAGTCTCATTAGGTTTTGAGAATTTTACCCTTAAACTGATTTTGCTTAATTATGATGTAGCATCTTATTTAATACGTCAATTTAGTTATATTAAAAATGAAAAGATTTCAATCAATATAACAAAAGTTTAATGAGCATACGATTATCAACTTTGATCCGAAGTGAAGGGCTCTGACTCAATAAATTAATTTAAGAATATTAAAAAAAATAATTAACAATTTGAGATGGATAATTTTGTATCTTGGATTCAAATGGTTGACTTATTCATATCTATCATCTCCGTTTAGTCTCATCATAATTTGACTTTCGACACCAGATAGATCATAATTAATATACATCGGATTGGATATCATTAATATTTGAATTTGATTTCGTTTGTATGTCCTTAATGTTTAGTCGGAAACGATCTATCTTATTCCTAATAGTTTAAAACTATTATATTCTCTCTGTATATTTTTCTCATCTCACACATAAATATTTTCCGATCGATTAAATTTTTAGAAGACAATTCATTGGATCGGCTTAACTCAAATAAACTCACGACAATACGAGATAAGGAAACCCCAACAATAAAGAAAGGCAACTTGGACATGCAAAGTAGTGTGACCTACTTAGGCGAAGAACAATAAACCACCAAAACCTCGTCCGCACACACCCACACAGACAAATGAGTCGCTTCTTATCATTTTGTTTCTCCCATTTTGACCCATGGCCGACATCTATGGTCGTACTATCGCCTCTTGTTCTCATCCCTTCGCTGTCTTCGTCGTGACGTTCACGTCGATGTCGAACTCCGCCTCACCATCCGGTGGCCATGCACGAGGTCGGGCCAGACTTGACTTCCATTTCCATCGTTTCTGACTTGAATCAGGATCGAGCATGAAGCATTAATCTCCTTCCGGGACTCGTACTCATTCGTCTCGAGGTGTCGCGACAATCGTGCGTCCCTTCGTGGAGTTCCTGTTCCTCCCTCCATGGTGGCCTGTCAAAGCTGGAAGAGAGAGAGAGAGACGTAGAGAGAGAGAGAGAGAGAGAAGCCGCAATTTTCTTTGGACTTTCAAAGGAGGTGGGCGGATGGAGTGGCAATAAAACGAAAAGATTAGCTTATACGATTGAATTACACTAGATTTGGCGTTGGATTCTGGCTGCCGTATCCAGTGGGTGCAGCCATCAACTTCACACCACTTGGCCAGCCAGGATAAAGATGGAAACAGGTGAACGCAACCCCATTCATCCTCCCCCCATACATGTCCCCTTGCTTGCTTCCGTATCTTCCCCACCACTGTGGTCGGAAGCCAACATCCCATCCACCTCTGCCTCTTCCTATCTCCGGCCTTGTTACTGGTGTTTAACTCGATTTGTGTGATCTTGGATAGCTTCTTGGAGTACAACATGAAGGGCAAGCAGGACGACGAGAGGAAGGATGTCATCCCACGCTTTCAGCACCATTGCCTTCGACAACACCAACAGCTGCTGCTGCTGCATAAGAGAGAATGCCTGTCGGACGAAGTGGACAGCTCCAGGAGCAGCGCAGAGGTCAAGAAGGCCAAAGCCGACGTCATCGAACAGACCGCGGAGAGAGGTCTGGTGGTGGTCAACAGCGGTGGCGACGGAGGAGGTGGAGATGGCGCCACGATCGAGGTGGCGAAGCGGCGGAGGGGACGCCCGCTGGGGTCCAAGAACAAGCCGAAGACGCCCGTGGTGATCACGCGCGAAGCAGAGGCGCCGGCGGCCATGCGGCCGCACGTGCTCGAGATCCCCGCGGGGCACGACGTGGCTCAGTCGCTCGCCCACTTCGCACGGCGCCGCAACCTTGGGATATGCGTCCTCGCCGGCACCGGCTCCGTTGCGAACGTCGCCCTCCGCCAGCCGCACTTCGGCGGGGCGCCGCCGCCACCCCAGGCCGCGACCATCGGTTTCCGCGGGCGGTTCGAGATCCTGTCCATCTCCGCCACGTTCCTCCCGCCGGCCATGGCGGCGGTCTCCCCCAGGATCGGTGGCGAGATATCCATCTCCCTTGCCGGGCCGCAGGGGCAGGTCGTGGGCGGGACGGTGGCGGGACCGCTGATTGCGGCGGGGACTGTGGTGGTCGTGTCGGCGGCGTTCTCGAACCCGACCTTCCATCGGTTGCCAGTCGAGGACAACGTGTCGATATCCGTCTCGATCTCCGGGGGCGGCCAGGGTGGTGAGGCAGAGGAGCACGAGCCGCACGTCCATCACCAGCATCAGCAACAGCGGTGCCACGACGGGACAGCAGCAGAGTCCTGCGGCATGTCCATCTACGGTGACCACCTCATGTCAGACGTCATTTGGCCGCCCTCCGCTCACCCTCCGCCTCCACCACCTTTCTAATTCGACCTTAATCCTCGCTCTTTGCTTAGTCTCTCTCTCTCTCTCTCTCTCTCTCTTTTCTCTAGTATTGTCTGGTGATCTACGTTTCTCTGTCATCGCGCTGGGAATTGAAGGAGTGTTGTGCTTCTTTCAGAATTTTTGGCTTGTTCGGATTTGCCATGGTTGCATCACAGTGTTACAAAGGAAATCGAACTCTAGTTCTTGATCTTGTTTCTATCAATTTCACTTTGTTAGTTCTCTTCATTTCCCCCCAGTTTAAATATCATGTTCATGGATAGACACAGCTCAGATCATCGGTTGCTCTCACGCTTGCATGGTTGGAATCGATCTCCAACACCGTGTGGGGTTATTCATGTAGCGATCTCCTATTGGATCTCGAGGCGAATGGGAAGCACTGCTCATGAGGAGAGCAAGATGAATGGCTGGGGTTTCTTCTTCAGAGAGGAGGCGGTGAAGTACAGCAGGCAGGTACCCACGCGGGCTATCACTCGTTCTCTCTCTCTCTCTCTCTCCATGATCTCCATCAGTACCTCTCTTTCTCTGGTCTGCGGCAGTCTGTGTCCACAGTACATATCTCTCATGTGTCTTTAGCAGTGCTCGAAGCAGGTTGTGGTGTACTTTATGGTTTGAACGGGCCCTGAAACTGTGTGAGAGCCATCTAAAACAACAGCAATGGTATCGATGAGGGTGCAAAGAGCAAGACAAAACCAAAACCTCATTTCCTCACAAGAGGCAGGAAAAGCTGTACTTTGGCCATCTGAATGCATCCTCTCCGAAGGCAAGTAAAGGCTTTGAAGTGAAAGAACATCCTCTCTCTCTCTCTCTCTCTCTCTCCATGGTTGGAGTTATTGCCTGGAGCATTTCTGTGGCCTGGAAGATTGTGCCAGAGGCATGGCTGACATTACTTTACCATTGGGAGTTGTAACATTTGCCGCATACATCTTGTCTTTTCTGGGATTAACAATCTTGAATTGATATCCTTGGGGTTTGGAGGAATCATTGCATGTCAACTTTAGAGCTTTTGAGACTGTGTTATTATCATCAATCATATGGTGCAGTAATTTGTGCATTATTCTGATGCTGCTTAATGAGACATATTCCTTCAGCCCACGCGAAAGCATCGATATGGTTAGTCTCGTTAGGGTGCATTGGGCTCTTTGGATATTTTGTTTAGCTGCGATGCATCAAGATGTTTGTCGCGCCAGAGTACATTTTGAGTTGATGGAAAAGAGTACTCCTCCTACTTTAGGAAAACGAAGTTATGGCCTTCACAAAATCTACGTCTATCTCATTCATTCGATCACTGATGGTAACGTGGATCAAAGGTCGACCAGATGCTCCAACGAATGTGAAGGTTGGATCGATCACTAGGAACTATTAAAATGATATTTTTCTCAAAAGATCCTTCTAAGATGAATCTATTATGAGCAATTTAGATGCATGTCACGATTAATCTAACTTCGACTTGTTTTCCAAATGCTGGTGGGAAGATGTTCGCCCTGAGGAGTTAACATGCAAAGGTTCTCATCGGACGAGCTGATCTCAAGGAATAATAATAAGTCTTCCAACAGTTTTGTTATGTGACAATGTAATGTAAACACAATACATAGAAACATTCAACACCATCATATATATGGGCTCCAAGCCATAAGAACAAAGGCAAACACTTGATTTTAGTATTCGTGTCCAAGTGAGAAACAAAAAGCATGGAGGATGGTAAAGGGCAGAAAAAGCATTCCTACGTAACACAACACAAGAACACGAAAAGAAAAATGCTAAATACATGTACATTACATACCGATGAATACAGATGTTTTCACATTCTCCATGCTCCTTTCATGTCTTCCGGGCAACAATGAATAGGAAAAATGAAGATGTACAACATGATCTCGTGTGCGACACCACAATGTCCTTTTGGTTAATCAGGAATTGCTAATGTAGTGTCTCTGAGAAGCTACTTCATCAGCCGGTGATTTCTCTCTTTCCGATTATAGTCTTGTAGTCCACAAAGGTAAACATTAGCAATATCAGGTGCCTCCACCAAAGGGGTACTTTTGACTGGATAAAAAGTTTTATGTAAAGGCACCACCAGTTTGAATAAACGGATACTGCTGTATTCATGTTCTCACATCTTTCAATATTCCTCCCTTATCCAGCTCAGCAACTAAATCTTTCAGGGACGGGACTTTACTGGCCAAAGTCCTGTACAATCTAGAATATCTGGCTCTGGTGCCATCAGCTGTCCGCGCAAGCGCTAGCAAGCTAATAGCTTCGGGCAACTGATCAAACACTTTCTTGATATCCTCAAAGCTCATGTCAGATAGAACTGAGGGCCTTGGAACAACTCTGATGATCTCACCTCCCTTGGGCTCCTCTACACGAGCATCTGCTTTGATGACCAACTCCAAGCTAGAGTTTGCACCACATTTTACGATGAAAGAGGCTGTAGAACCTGTATTGAACTGCAATACATTCCATTGTGATACAATCTCTGTGGTGGAGGTTGAATCTGCATATGGCTGTAGCGCTCGCGATTCATCATCGTAGCTGTCTCCTTCTGGTATCAACTGCAAGAATCATGCTATCATTAGCAACATCAGTCACTGAATTTTTCATCTTTGTCATTTGAGCTATTGGCAATTCACATTATGGTACACATTTATTTCACAATCATGCCAAAACCAACTTTGCAGAAATCTGATATTATCAGCACAAAAAGTGTAGACAATTTACTGACTGAGTGAACCTCCTGTGCACCTAATTTTCAGAGACTTCTTAATCACATATAAAGATAATAACAAAAAAATCAAACTTAATCAGCAAAATAAGCTATTTCCTCGTTCACGCTGACACAATGCACAACCAATAAGACAGTCTTAAGGAATTATGTGTGCTCTACGAAGATCAAGGACTAACTTGTGTATTTGATGCACATTAACAGGAAATATAAACACAAAATAAGATCGTGAAAATGAAACATGCGTAAATATATCTGAAAGTTTGTGCTGAACTTACCTCTACAACCTTATGAGCCTCTGTAATTTGCTTCTTGGCACATGGATGATCAATATCAAGGAGTGACGGCATCTGCTCTAAGAGTTCATCCAGAGATGCTAGCATTGATTTCTTCCTTGATTTGGTAACAGAACTTACGGAGGTTTGTCTCAAAATTTCCTGCAAGACAAATAACCATGATATATTTCTGCATGACAAACCTAGACTGTTCATAAAGGAAGTAACTAAAATAAACATGAGAGAAAGATAATAGCAAAGACACCTTGACTTGTTTTAAGATGGCATCCAAAGATATTAAAGATGCCAGTCTTGCATCTTCAGCAGCTGTAGAAGGATTCCGGATGGGTGAACCTCCTTCCTCTTTTGTCAGTAATGCAGTATCACTTCGCATTTGCTGCAATATCTGTTAAAGAGTAGCAGCAGAACTAAGAGTTCGACGTTGAGCAAAATCTTTTTTATTTCCATGTGGTATTCATTAAAAAATGAGATCACATGTTTAGTTATCATAAAAGAAGTTTGATGCCATATATATAGCATACTCAAAATAAGGAAATTTTGATTATCGAAATTGATGACATGTACCTGGAGAATGTCTTGGTTTGAAAATTAAACTAATGTGTCTGCCACCTAAAACGAGAAATTACTTGATGTGTGTTGTCATGTAACAGTAGTATATTAGTTATGGGAATATGTAAATATGAGTTTTGACTTTCTTTTCATGGGCAATCTACGTCCACATTAACTAAGTTCTGAGATGCAAAAACCACCAAAATCCCATCCTTTCAATGATAACTTAATTTTTTGCAAAATGGATACAGGTAAACAAAACATCTCTGTAATTAATTCTGTCCTAAATAGCCAATTATCTAACTACACCAGGCAGCTTCAAGAATACATGTCCACCTAGAGGAACTAGAATGGACTAGGATGAAATTCCTTCTGCTGCATAATGTGTTGGAATATCCACAAAAGAAAGAACACAAATAAATTCAAGCTGAACTACCCTATGTCATCTGCGTTAGATATCTCTTACACCTCCATCTCTGACACAGACTAACCACATTAATATTGATTAGGAGAAAGAAGCACAAAACAGAAGGAAAGAAATTAGAACAGTAGATTCTCTGTTCTATAGTTTTAATATGGCATAAAATGTGGTACCATTCTGCTGCTGGGGGAGGGAAGACAGAAAAAGAAGAGGAAGAAAAAGGATGAAGAGGAAGGAGGACAAGACAGACAAGTACCCAAGGTGAAGTGGATGACTGGGCAGTTTGGCAATGGAGATCTATGGAGACGCTCTTGCGAGAGACCCAAAAAGTGCATTGGGGCCTTTAAAAGAAAGAACCAACATTGCCACTTAAAATAAAAAGGAGCAGTGTGCCTAACATAGGATGGTTGATCTCTTAGTACACATGGTTCGGAAGTCCCAAATCAGAATTGACCAAAGAAATCTGAAACAGCCAAAAATTTAAGACAGATTAGTCCAGGGCTTTGATGAAACAAACAAAAAAAGAAAAGAAATTCAGGTCTTCTTTTAAGTTTATTTAGATTTTTTTCAGAATCTTTCACCAAAATCCTATTTGGTAAATCAAAATGATCTCCTATTTCGAATGGCCAAACCTGGTTTCCAAAATTTGATTTTATAAGAGACATGACAGAAATACGTCTCACTACGATGTCATAAAAAATGGCATGCTAATAGAGTAAATAAAAACAAGGCCAGTAACATCAGAAGCAAAACAGATTTTGCTGAAATACAGTAACCAAGATCCTTCAAATTGTACAAATTCAAGCAGTTGATGGTGTTATGGCATGATATAATTTTGAGGTGTTGATCAGCACACCTCTATGTCAGTCAGCATCTTTCACATGTTCAACACATTTCGAGCAACCAAAATTTCTTGGTAGATATGATTTATATGCACCAGGTTAGCAAATATGAACATATATAACACCATGTGATACAATATGGCATTGATAAATTGATATCATTATTCTTATGGAGAGTAGTATGGAAATAAGGCCAAGAGAATCTTATGAAAAAAACTATTATGTTGGCAAAAAATTGAGCGCTCCAATATCTAAAAGAATTAAATAAGAACCACAACCTAGTACATGAAATTTTCTTTAAGACTAGCTGAACTATTGAAAGGGTAGGGCTTGGTGCCATGATAAGGTTGTTTCTATATGATCTAGGAGATCATAATTCCAGTAGCAAATACTTGCATGGAGTATGGTTGTTCCTTGATGCCATTATCAGGTTAAGTAATAATATGGAAGTAGATCTCTTTGATTGAATGAACAATATACAGGTATCGTTACAGTACAATATCAGCCAATATCAACTAACGCATCATTGTGATAATGGATAAGCTCATAATTAAACCAAGATTTTGCAAGGACTTCCTACACGAGGTGGTTTGTGCATCCAATACCTTCTTTCTCTTGTGATCAACAGATTCCAAAGCCGAGCGCAACTTACTGACATGGGCTAGGTCCTCAGCTTCCTCTGTTGCCAAAGTACCTGCTATGTCCTATGAACAAACATAGTAAGAAAACTTTCAATTAGGCAATTGAACGTAAATATGCAAATCCTTACTTGTTGGCAGTAAATTTACTAAGAATGCCAATATTCTAAACCTGTCTGGTAATATTTGAATATGCTATAAAAGGATAATGGGTGGTCACCACGGACAAATTCAAGTTTAAAGGCATGCATAAAAAAATATGTATACCTGCAATTCACACATGTAATATTCATGCATAAAACAGCATAAATTCAGCACAAGTAGATAATACACCAAAGTCTAATGTCAAAGAAATAAGCGCAAGAAAGAAGCACCAATTAGAAAGGAGAATAAATAGATTGGCTCCTCATATAATGAAGACATGAAAAGATGAACAATACACCAAATTCACTCAATACAAACTTCCCAATCAATAACAATGATTCTGCTGAGGTACTATATGCTTTATCAAATTCTCTTTTAGCAACTAAGTCCAAAATATTAAAGCATCTTAACTTGGATTGGGAATCAAATTAAAATATTATCACTTATGGTAACCGGTCAAACGTGTTAGTATTATCTTCAAAAAATCAAGAACATCTGAACATGAATGTTGAAGAAAGACTCATGAAAGTTTCCAGATGATGACCCATCTGTTTCTTTTTTTTCTTTTTTCTGCTATATACTGCCTTATAGTAATTACCAACTTAAAGATTATGGTTCTGTATGAATTGTCATTGCTGTAAATCATCCAAGCAAATAAGTCTCACGATATCTCTTTCTTCAATGATTATGTATCATTGAAAACTCTCCACTTCCCTACTTCAAGAGTTTCAATAGACTTGTCAAGACACAATATTTTATGCATGTTTGCCTTGCAATTATAATCATTAGAAGACAAGATAGCCAAATATTAAAGTTATATACGAGAAAATGAATGTTGACTGATTAATATGCTTAACAAGTTATAGAACGCCTACTACTAATTCTCATATTAACGAAGGATGGGAACCTAGGAAAAACAAAAGAAAAAAGAGCGAAAGAATGAACAAGGATGATCACTAAGCACACCATTGAAAAAAGACAACCTGCAATCGGTTATTCAGGTAGACCACCTCAAAGGAAATCAACTATTCGACAGATCTAAGATAAATAAAATTATTGGCAAGGAGGTTCCCCTTGCCTCGGAACAGATATTATAGCAAAGCTGACAATGAATGGAAACAGTTTACCACAGCTACCTGTATTTCCATTTAAATTACAGTAATCTGGCACCTTCATCTAAGTTAATATAATAATGCATTCTCTTAGACAGTTTGTTGACATTTAGGTGATCGTCTCAGATCAAAGTTTCATCAATCGATCATGTTGAACATTCCAAGCAATGTTAACCTAAATCCTTAGGTGGCTTACATAAGGTCTATAATTCCTACGCAAAACTATGTTCTTCACCACCAGTCTGTCCCATACAGTTTCGGACTAACCTTTTAAAGTTAAAGCAACAGTAAGCAGCAACCACTAGAAGTTCCTTAAACATACAATGGCAAAATAGAATGAGAGAATACACCAGCATAAAACCAACACCAAGCAATGTTAAAATATCTCAACGGATGTTATAACAAAAACCTCCAGTATTGAGACACATCGAACTACACATAAACAGGATTGGCCACACCAACTTCAAATATATGTAGAAATAATTACAGTTAGAATAAGCACCTTCAGGTGTTGCAACTGTGATGAATAAACCCGCTTGGTGTACTCAGATAAAAGTTGGCCTAAAGCATCAGTACTAGGCGGCCGTGCAGTACCAAGACCAGCCATCCATCCATCCATAATAGCAGTTGAAAGAAGTTCTAATTGGCCAGCTGTTGTTCCACCAACAGCATCAACACCAGCAACAGACAGGAAATCATAATTCTCTGCAAGCCATGACCGGATTTGGCGCTGAAGCTCACCCGCTGGTGTATGAACAAACAGTGCAGCAAGAGCTTTATTTCCAATTGCAAAATATTTGGCTTCCTCAGTTATTTCTCGGAGCTTTCCTCCAGTAACATGCTGCCTCCATGTCTCCTACAAGTACACATAAGAATACTTGGCAGATCAAGCAATATAAGCTATCAGCAAAATACTAAAATCAGCACAGTTTCCTCACCATGTTATTATCCATACCTGATCAATCCCTCGAAGCTTTAAGACAATGGATGAGAACTTAGACTTCTTTTCTTGTTTTATATTAACCTTAAAGCCATGGATTTGTTCATCGGCTAAAACAGTCCTTGCACTTGAATCATAATGAACTAGAGATCTACCAGGACTACTACCACGGCTGGAGCTTCTACTTTGGCCACTATTGGCCTTCTCTAGGAATCGTTCCACTGGTGAAACCTGCTAAAAGAAGCGACACATGGTCAAAGCATTTGAACTAACAAGAAAGATGACTATTCAGTCAGAAACTTCTGGCAATTAAGGTGGAACAGGGTGATAGGAAACCTTGATAGTTTGCAGCTCTGGTGATCTAGCAAGCAAAGATCTTATATATAAAATTCTAACGCGCGAAACTAGCATGGTATCCAAAACCCTCTTTGGTTCCATTTTGCGGATGAATGAGAAAACAGCATCTCTGATTTCAGCAAGTATTTCATGTTCCCGTGCAGCACCTGCCTTGATAACTGCTGCCAAAACCTGCAATATAGAAATTCTATCAGCATGTAGTTCCCATGAAATAAATGCCTGTGCAAAACCAGTTAATTTATATGTTTAAAGAGCATGACAAACTGAACACTAGACACCACAAATAATAGGGACTTGGATTTAACTCTCTGTCCAATATTGATTTCTATAACTTACCAGACCATTATGGTAACTGTATTTTGAATGGTATGCCAATCTATAGAACCTAGTATCATTGAATAAAAAATTAAAATAAAATTAAAAGGTATTATACATGCATCATGCTATATTTTTTTATATTGATACCCAGTTGAGTTAATTACCAATCCGCACCAACTGATACGATCAAGAGTCTAAAACCTTGCTACAAACAACAAAGAATGAAAATAAACATCTGAAAAGTTTTTTGCAAAACTCTACTTCCAACATATATTCCATGACTATAACTACTTGCTACCATGTTAAAAAGTATGAAGGCTCATGAACCTGCTGCGGTTACTTAAGATCTTCCAACAACAAGACACTAACTCCTCCAGTATGAAGTCATACCCTCACAAACATGGCTCTGGAAGGTGCCAATTGCAGCATCATCGACTGGTCTAAATCATTATAGAAAATTAACTCACTGCAATAGCAAGAGCCAGGATAATAATAACTAATAAGCATATATAGTTAGATCTAATAGGGATTGCCAAAGTTGTATTAAACATTTCACTTTTATCCTCTATAAAAAGCACACCTACTATGATATTCCATAAGCATAGAAGATGTCATATTGGTTAAATAAAACCAGAGTTTGCAAAACCGTACCATACCGCCTGGTACGGGTGATACGTACCGGTCTGCTAGCAGACCGGCACGTAAACCGCCTGCTACCGGGCGGTATCAAGCTTTGGGCCCCGACAAGTTGTACGGATCTGGAGCACCAACAAATCTGGAGCTTCTTCAGATCTAGAGCACCGACAAGTTGTTCGCCCTAGCCTCGATGACGTTGATCAGGTTGGATTTGAGGGGAGCACCGAACGTGGCCCACCCAAACACCATCTGCTCGCTAGGGAGCTCGTTGAAGTTCATGGAGCCGCCGACGAGGGTAGGGAGGAGAGCAGACTTGTTGAGGTTTTGGTTGAAGATGTAGGGGTCGTAGTAGTCGAGGAGGATGTGGGCGAAGATGGCAATCTTGATCTTGTCGATGGGGAGGGATGAGATGGGGGAGATGGCAGTGTTGTCGACGACAAGGATGGTGATGGTCTGGCGGCTGTTGATCACGTTGATGAGCTTCAGGTCGATGAGGTACTTGGTGAAGGCGAAGTAATTGGGGTAGGGGTCGAGGATCTCCTTGGCCACAATCGAGGTGACGAGGAGAAGAAGGAAGGCTAAGGGTTTTGAGGCTCTTTTATCGAGAGCAACAACCTTGGCCTTGGCCGTGTCTCCACCTTGGAGGGCTTCGGGATGTTATTGTGTATACTAATGTTTATTTATTTCTAATTTAAAATTTTTATCTCAATTTTATTTTATTTTTAAGGCATTTTCGGAAGATTTTATATATTTTTTATTTGTACCGTTCAGTATGTCCTGGTATACCGCTCGGTACCCCATACCATACCATACCGAGCAAAGCTCGGTACATCGATATAGTACAAAATTAAAATTCTTGAATAAAACAACAAATATCTCAGAGTCCTGGTAGAAAATATTCGAAAATACAAAGAGGATCATGTATTTCGTCTGACCATCAATTTAAAACAGTACTTGATGTGCAAGATGTGATTTATCATATACAATTTCACACAAGTCAACAGAATAATCATATTACGCTTAAGCAAAGCACCATGCAGGTTGAGAAAATGTAAATTGATATCACCTTAAAATGGTAAATCTTGACTATTGTCATAGCTTTATTTGGAATTATCAAGATTTCATACCAGCATCAGAAGCTTATTAGCACCATCAGATATTGCAGCAAAGCTCTCAAACTGATCTGGATCGAAATCAGCAAGTGCAGCGGTAAGATACTCTCCAGCAGGTGTTGTCTTTATCTTCTCATTACTTGATTTCACAAGAGCTCCCGCATTTTCATTCTTATCCTGGGATGCAGGTAACAGAAGGGCATTGGTGGAACGTCCTCTGCTGTTCTCGCCCCTGCACAAATGTAAAGAATACATAAATATGGCAAAACTAGAATACCATGCACGCTTGACATTCAAGTGCCAAATGTACCTGTTCAGATCTCCTCCCTGGATGTCTACCGTTCTCCCAACAGCAGGGCTCAACACCTAAGGACAGGTAGACAATGCAATTGCACTAGAATAGTGATTAATCTCACATCGTAATTAAACAAACATGAAACTAGTTGACAATGTCAAGTATTTAAAAGACAAACCAAAATAGTGTCACTTCCAAGGTATCAAAATATAATGCCAGATAACATAGATGTTTGACAAAATAACTAATTGTCTGTATAGTGCCTGAATAAACATTAAGAAGGCAAGTACTCCATCTGGCAGTACAAAAACTTTCAAGTTAAACCGGTTATAAGACAACAAGGCTAAAACTTAACTCACGTTGGCTGACTGCAACCTTTAGTCCTAAACACAAACCCATAACTTGATTATAACCAATCCGATAACTCAAAACCCATTAGCCAAACCTGAAAGTTTTGACCATATCAAACCTAAGTCCAACCTAGATCAATAAACTGAAAATCACTAACTCAGTTCAGCTTTAGCACTTGGAATGTTTTACTCATGGTTTTGAATCTTGGACCAGTGTTGATACCAATCCTTGGGCAGCTCGGTGCGATACCGGCACCATATCTAGCCAACACATAGTGTTGATTTATCACGGACTTAGTTATAATTGCATAAGTTATGAGGCACCCTTGCATGGACATCCGTAATGAGTCAATCTAAATGCAACCTCGCACAGTTCCGGAAGAACCTATAAAACAGGAAAAGGTTGGTCAGTTTCAAAGACAAGTTGTCACATCCTTAGCTAGGATTGCCTAAGACGTGCGGCACCCAAGCAATACTCGTTCACAAAGGATCAGCCTAAACCTTATGCAGTCCACAAACGGCCTGCATAATAAAGAAAATGTTAGAAAGACGAACATGCGAGTAATTTAGTGTCGTCATGTCATGAGCAAATCTGTACATAGAGTGTTCGATGTAATGTTTGTGTATGTTCGTGTCTTTCAATTTTATTCATATTTTGCATAACATGTAAGGGCTTGCAATAGGCTTAGCAGCCTTGTTTTGGTTGACTTTTGTGATCGTTTTAGTCCTGTAAACACAAATTGTGTACAATCGTCAAGTAGAGGCAAAACTACCCAAAATTAAGCCATTCAAGCAACCATTTTAGAGGGTTTTCTAGCTCTGAAGAGTGCATAGTATCAGCTAACACAGCACCCTAGAGCTACCCGAGTGACACATGACTGGATAGGCCTTTGGGGTAGTATCTGTTGAATCTCGGATTTTGATGATGAAATCAATTGATGAGTCTATAATCTAATTCATGTTTTGAGAAAAGTGATGCATGACTAACCACAATCATGAAAAGACAAAACAATTAAAGCAGAAGAATCGGACGTTGGGCCGGAATCAAAGATCGAGCATCGGGTTGGAAGAATCGAACGTTGCGCCAAGATCGAATGTTGTGGGAGTCAACGTGCCGATAGATCGGGCGATATGCTGAAGGTTCGGACGATGCGCCGGAAGTTCGTCGGGAGTTCGGATTAACAAATTACGTACCGGACAACTTGGATTTCTCGTCTTGTAATTGATCGAGTCTTAATTGTCGTAGTTAGATCTTAATTTGAGTTAGTTTTCGGTGTAACCCTATTAACTCAATTAGGGGCCAATTGGGTCCGAATTAGGGCTGAATTGGACCTACTGGTTGGCCCACTCAATGACCTAGAGCCAGGTCAAGCGATGGCAACGCTAGAATCGCTTGAGGCTCGATCTCCCAAGCAGTGTATGGGCGGTGGTACCGCCCTGTGTCAATCAGACTGGGTGATGGTACTGCCCAGTGTCAATCCGATAAGCGATGGTACCGCCAGTTGTCAGACTGATAGGCGATTGTGTTACTATTGAATCAAGCTAGTATGGTCATAGTATCTTGGTCATTAAATTTAATGGATAGATATTTATTTGTGCCCTCAACACCTAAGAAAAACACAGAAAAAAAAAAATTCACTACTTTCCGTTCCACAACAACAAACAAGGGATATTAACCGACAATCGACTAACCAACTCAAGAATGAGTTCTACGATTGAATGTAACCTCATTCCCTCAAACTTTCAAACATACTAACCACTTAGTCTAGTAGGAACATAGGGCTACCACATTTGCAAATGTGGAACTTGTTTTGTGTGATGGCACCATAATGACCATTAAGCAACAAAATTGTCATCACTGTATTGGCTATATTGTTGCTACGAGTCAAGCTTCATATTCGAGTAACAAGGGCCAATTGTCGACATCTTAGGTCACATATAAAATCTATGCTGACACAAAGGCTGCAATAGGTCTAACACCATTGTCACCGTTGTTACCACTGCCAAGTCCATGTCATAATAAGGTGGATAAAATGCATGCCTTGTCTCATGGCTTCCTCATTCATATGATAGGACATCATATATGTACAAAATCTGGCAACAAACTCAGGGTCATCATTAATATCAGACCCCCCACCCTATGCTAATCGAATAGGACTTCATATGGCCACAAATATTAAGCTCCTCCCTTCAATGCTTGTTGCTTTTGCTTTAAGGATTTCTGTTTGCCTTGAAATCTTCCTCTAATGACTTGAACATCCCTAGTACATTTGATCATGTCAGAAAATCCGCTGATCAAATTCCTACTACAGCCTTATTATTCATTCACCACAACCGACATATTAGTAGTGGATACACGGTGAATGATGATGTTGCTCCAAACAATTTGGCATGCTGCCACTCCAGCTTGGCATTTTATTGCTTTGCTGTCATTTTCTAATAGGCACTAAGTATCAAGTTTTGAACGCAAGTAACAAATTCAGAATTGAGCCATGAAAATATGACCTAACTATGCGGATCTATGTCAATTTGTGTGGACATCTAATAAAATATATACAGATCTAACACAAATTTATGCTGAATTGCTAATCTAGGTCGAGTGTAACAAAAATATAGCATAGAACAATGCAGATCTAGTTTTAGTTCAAATAGAACTACACGAAACACAAGTAGATCCAGCCTCAACTGAATTGTGCATGCTTAAAATTAGAAATTTTAGCCCTAACCTAAGCAAAAAAGCCTTCTTAGGAAGAAAATAAATATAGACGTGGTGGAAAATTTCAGATTTATCTTGATTTGGAAAAAAAAAAACAAGCTTCCTCTCAAGTAATCTGACCCACAGAAAGAAAGAAAGGCCCCAAACTCAAGATATTTTGTGAAACTTGTTGCAAACAAGTAGCAATTTGGAGAAGAAATCAAAAGAAAAAAGGAAGCTGTTGGATAAAAAAAGAAGGAAAAGAGGAATCAACTGAGAAAGAGAGGAAAATGATGGGGAGGGTACCTACATCGGAAGTAGGCTTCCCACCTGATACAGCTCAGCAATGGTAACATTATTGGATGGTACATCTGATATGGTAAATGTAATAAGTGGATATCTGTAGTCTGTATAATGGCTTGTGGTTGGACCAATAAATACAAATATTCAAAATGGTGGTCTTACTACTTGTAATTGGATGATCTCAAAAGCATCACTTCAATGAAAAGACATTCAAAAGTGAGTCTGAAGATTTATATTTTGGTTCATCAAGAAAATGAACAATAATAAGTTATACTATTATGAAATCCATTTGAACGAAAAAAACTGCCATAATAGTTGGAATCAACAAGAAAAGTTTTACAAGTAATTCTCTATAAAAAATTCACAACAAACCTGAGGTGATCCACCAAATGATGACTTTTCGGTGAGTTTGTCAAATAGCTTCTCATTCTCTTGATGCAATTTCTGCAATTCATACAAATCAAACTAGAATTATCTGGCAACCCAGCATCAATGTAAAGAACCATATTGTACATAAAGCAAAAACACTGAACAAATAATAAAATGAAATCATAAATTAACTCAAGGTTAAGGAATCAGTGAAGTGGAATTTAAGAGACACATATCATGAAAAAAAATGTACACTTCATGCACAAATTTGTATGCATGCATGAGCATCTTTCATTAAACTAATCCACATAGAGTAAACTCTTGACGCATTAGCTGTAACCAAAGAAATCATACAATTGAAAGAACTGCATATATTGCACAATAATACCAATGACATAGGATTGTCTCCTTGAAAATTATAAGTTTCACAGATGAGTATTTACGTTAAGAGCTGCATTTGGAGAATTGTATTTGGTAAAACAGTAGCTTTTTCATACTCATCAATAAGGGAACAGATTAGTGAATTATCTCCCACCAAAGCAGGGTCTCAGGAGGGTTAGTCTACGTAGCCTCAACAATACAAGCAAAAAGGCTATTTCCATGACTCGAACCTTGTTCAGCAAGGTCTACAAGGAAAGACATTATTACCAATCTAAGGCTCCCTCTCTAACTTATACTCAGTGTTATAATTATCATCTTATACCTATATGCACCATCCCTCTAAATAAATGTCAAGGTTTATTGCAGGCAACATTATCCATTAAATTATTTTGCCATCATCACCATGTTGTATTGTGTCCCATTGATTCAAGTTTAAACATATCAATTTTTTATCATGTCATAGTGAATTTTCATCTTTATGCACATGCTTCAGAGACCCATAGATTTAACTGGAAATCATAAAGCATGGCAAGCAAAAAATGATGTTAGACCATAATGTGTATGTACACAGCAACAAGCACAGATCCTACCAAATGTATCACAATTCAAGAGTCAATAGGTGTAATACAAGAAACTCTGTAGGGTACCTAGAAAGCATGCACGTATGAACTAACTGTGCCGGTCTGAAGAAGGCATAAACAACAAAGAGAAGTAACTACACGAGCTACAAGTACAAATAAACTTATCGAGCAGATGAGGACAGAACAAGAGAGCACACAAAATTTTGATTAAGGCACAGATAAATAATGTGAACAGACTCTCTCCCTCAGATCCCAATTGAAAGCTTAAAAAAATGGATTATGGAACTGACTAAAATAAACTGAAGATGAAGTATACTTGTGTTTATTGCAAGAAATAGCAATTACATCTCTCTCCAAGTAAGAGCCTCAATTTTGGCTTATGCAGAACTAGGTCAAAAAAGGTGAATAAACAATAGAATTATTTTTTTTGATCCCTTATCTTAGGGCAAAGAGGATGATCCAAATGAAGCACATGTAGTAGTTAGAATATTAGGAGAAAAAAATGTCAACCGTCACAATATGATTGTTGTAACTAAAAATTCGTTTCTAACACAAAATAGACAGATTCTATTTTTCAGTATATAATAACAATGATTATACTGTAGTTTCCAGATATCTTGATAGTAAATACCCAAATCCTCATCCAACAAGATGTGTTCTCCCCAATATGAAAGAATAGATTCAAGGACACAAATGGAACTGCAACCATTTCAAAATTAACAACAACAAAACACAACCAACTGTTGGTATGATACGTAGTAAGCAAAGAGTCCAAAAAAACCTGTTTTGACAAATAACTTCTGTTACACCCTTTTTTTTCTTTGTTCTTTTTTTTTTTGCTATCGAGAGTCTAAATCATGCATCATAACAATATAGACAACTTATAACAGAAGGCCTTCAAACCAATGTGGAGAAGAAAACAAAATTCAGCAAAGCAGAAGCTATTGTTTAATCTAAAATCTCAAAGAATGTCATAAACCAAACTCCAAAGAGTCACTACACCTCATCAAACCATTAACTCTAATGCTAGTTCATCAACTAAATATTTGACATTCAATTCTCACATATAACAGACACCAAAACACAGCATCCTCTCATGCCTATGATTTTAGTTAACATATCCTACTGGTTGATGAGATCACAAACAAACATTTAACAGTACCTACATCAATTACATTACTCCTTGGAATTTCCAAGCTTTTACAAAGCAGGGAAGATGATATAGAGGAGCACAACATAAACTTCAAAAGGACAACCTATACCAAACCAGTTAGTCCTCCATTTTGCCCTCTATGGCAGTTCTCTTCCTCTAGGTGGTCTTTGATACGCCAACCGGCGCCTGCAAAAAAAAAAAAGCAAAAGGAAAAAGAAAGAAAAGACAACCTACAAGATGTCTGTGCTTTAGGTCATTAATCTACGTCAATCCACTTAGGCTGGTTTAACCTCCAGCAAAGACAAACTTAGGTAAAGAGGGATTATCATAAGACCCACAAATCTAGTTGGGATGTAGGAAGATCTACCTTCATGGTTGTAAATTAAACCCATGAACCATATAGTAGATGACCATAGTTTTCCTATCAATGGAACTGTCTAGAAGAAAAGCAAAACAAAAGGCTTAGATGTAAAGAAATATATTCATCGGCAACAAAAGCCAAAACTGTACAGCAGCATTCCTTCTACAGTACCTAAATAGACCTTTCAAGCTCATATTCAGAAAACAATGTCATGTAAGAAAGACTATTATAAAAACAATTAAGCAAACCTCAATAAGTGCGTCCCTCTTTGACAGCTCTTCTTCAAGTTTCTTTATGACCTGTGAAGAGTCAGCACCGTCCTCTGCTGTCTTTGGGGTTGAAACAACCCCTGTGGACCCAGTCTCAGATCTGCTAGTTGATCTGGTATCACTTGATTGAAGGGCCTCATTAAGTTGAGACTCAATCCCCTTTATTCTGGCCTATATGATGAGGAGGAACATGTCAGAATTATATAGACTGTATTTAAACTTAATAAGCAAAACCATGGTCATTTCAGATACCATGGATATTTACATCATCAATCCCCATTATCTAGTCTTCAGAACAACAAGCAAGATGTTCAAAATGCCATAGAGCGGCAGAGTAAACCATGATCATTTCAGAAAACATGCATATTTATGTCATCCAAAAGATTCTTAATAGCATGATTTTGCAGTTAAACTCAAAAATAAATACAAACCTTTGGCAGTTTAAAACCTAAGCACCTGTAAGAGGAAAGGATATGGAACATGAACTAAAAGAGTAGAGGCAGATAAGTACTACCACAAATAAAGCAATGAAGACTTACTCAGTATCCAATATGCACAAATAACACAGCTTATTATTTAACTTATCTCTTATAGATTTGCGAGAAGTCTGAATTCACAAAAGGCACTGACCAAAGATCATTTCATATTGTTTGAGTATTGACATCAAGAAGTGAGAAATCAACAAAGATTCAGAACTTCAATTTAATAACCAGTATATTTATTTTCTAGTCATACTGTAATATATTAGATTTCACCCAGACACTTGTTGCAATAAATTGGCAAGAAGTATGATAAATCAAATAAGTCCAATGAAAGCTAGTAATACAATGAAGCTTATAGACAGATGATATTTTTATGATATGTAAAAGTTATAAAAGGAAAAAAATACATTTTGTGTCACATTGTCCTCCAACAAACAAAGATACAGCAGTATCAAGTATAGCCATTTGCTTCAAAATTCCGTAGGAGAAAATCTTGTGCTTAATGATGTCTACTTTAGTACTTCTTAAAATCTAGAAAGCCTCAACATCCAATTACATGCACTAGCCTAAAGAAAAGGTTAGATTAACATACATTTATGATGATGAAGGTATGATGACTAAAAAAACAGAAAAAACAAAAGAAAATTGACAGCACAAAGAAAAAGAAAATCAAGGCAATACAAACAGGATATATATAAGCGGTAGAAGGATTCAAAAATTAGAATAGTTGATTTGGTTTAAATTGTAGGTTCCCAAGAAGAGATCACTTAGCTCAGATTTGCTTGCTTCTAATGAGGAGGCTTTCAGAGATTAACAGCTATAAACAAGGCTAATAAACTATTAAGTATAGCTAAAGAAGATAATAAGAATACAAACGAGCAAAATCTAAGCAAAGGAAATGAAGATATTTAGCCAATTAAACACAAAAAATAGAAAAATCAAAGAATAGTTCTCAATAAGACTGCAAGTAAGAAAAGATGGAGGAATTATTTTTATAGAGCATTTGATGCATAATCTGTACACAACCTAGTATCGAGTAACAAAATAAAAAATCAAAGATTTATAGGAAAAAAGAGAACAAATGAGGTAGAAAAGCTCAATGATTGTTCAAGATTTAACCTGTAAAGTACTAATAGCAACATCACGTTCATGGATCTGCATTTTCTGTTCTTGTTCCAGTTGCAATAGGTGAGCAATTTGATTTCGAAGTTGAGTGTTTTGATCTTTTTCAACTTTTTGTTTCTCTACCAGCATTATGTTTTCTGCCTGCAACAAAAATAATAATGAACAGAAAGTTCAGATATGGCAAGCAAAGTTTTGATCTATGTTGAGAGTTCTAGCATTTACCAACCATATGCATAAATATTCTTGTGAAATCTCCAATTCATTGTAATATCCATTTTTTTATAGAAAACACTGCAAGCACTCACAGATAATACAATGCACATAATTATAATTATTATAGGCATCTTGTCTATGAACAAGTCCGAAAATAACTATATCCTATAATTCAATACAAAACTGCAAAGCAAAATTTTGCAGAAATTTGTTTTGGACAAAAATGTCAAGTTTATTACTTCAGTCACCAGTATGATGCTAATAATTCAAGGGCATCTGGATACAGCCTGATAACAGAGACCATGCACTTGGAAAATGCTTCTGTCCAAGATGAAACAGGAAGCTTCTGTGGGGCATAACATCTTATAGAAAATCAGAGAGCAGTTATCTGGACGAGTCAGACTCTTTACTTGTGATTTACAATTTGTGTCATTGCCCATAACCAAATATTCATACTTCAAGGGATAAAAGTTGGCTGCAATGATGTGATTTAGATAAAAAAAATATTAGCCCAAACTCTGATTGTTCCATAAAATTTAGAATCTGAATGATCTTCAGCTCTAGGGATCAACAACCTAGCCATGCTTGATATAACACACCATATATAGTTCCATTTTATAAGAACAATAATATATAACACAACATAATCCATTTGACTCTCTTTGGAATTACATCGATTGTAGGAACTCAAATTTATAATAACATAAAAAAAACAGAATCAGAATAGGGACATAATAATTAAGGACAAAAGGCCAGAATAGGACCTTTAAATCTGCCTGAAGTGTAAAAGAAACCTTCCAAGCTTTTTGGACTTCATTAAAAAGCAGAATGCATTGATCATTGGCATCTTTAAGAGCAACCTTTAGCCCCATAACTTCATTCTTCAAGCCAAGAACTTCTTTTTCTTTCTCATACAGTTCCTTCCGTGAATCATTTGCCTAACAGATGATATAAAAACTTTCACAGAAGTTCAACCCAACAACAAAGCAGGTGAACGAAAGAAGTAAACATATTTTTCAAGCATTTGAAAAAGGTGCTTACCACATCTTTCCATTTCTTAATTGTATCTCGATTACCAAGGCTGAGTTCGGCATTTCTTGCCCTAGAAGAAAAGTTAAGTGTGGCCAATGTTTCACACATATTTGAAGAATTTGAACAGACATGGGCAATCAACAAGGTCTTTGAGCTCCCACCTGCCACAGACAAAATAAATGAAGCAACTAGAATAGAATAAAAGAATTTGCAAAGGGAAACAGAAACTTTTTCTCTACTCCAGGAGACTTTCCACACACACACACACATATATACATACAATAGAAGTTTTAGTGAGTCAGATTTGGTGGACGATAAACCAATTAACTAAAACAAGTATTGTCCTATATTATCACTCCATAGGCAATATTAGTAGCTGAAGTCTTCATTATTTTCATACAAGGAAAACAGTTTCAGTCAGCCTCCACTTTTGAGATAAAAGAGTTAATTACAAGGATGTGAACCAACTGTGCAGGTTCCTCGGTCATCAAAGTAAACTTCAAAAATTAACTCGACCAAATCAAGTCAGAATGGACATGAAACAGGCAAAAAACTTTAATCACATAAGAAACATCTTACCCATGGAGTCAGCAAGAATTTGGGTCATCCTCGAATTTTCATATGGTACAGTCTCTTTCTTTGTCGTCAGTGATGTTAAAACATCACCCAACCTAATTAGTAAAGGAAAAGGGAAAATAACATTTAAAAATGCAGAAGCTAGTAAGTCTTGCATCCTTGAAATCAAAAGTGCATTTCAATACTTACGCAGAAAGTGACTTTGAAACGTGCAAAAAGTTTGTTAGATGATCCCCGCTAGCATCTTTAACCATCAATATTTCACTTCCAGGTAGATCAACAAGAGAGAGTTTGCTATACAAGTTTTCTCTAGTGACCCAATTTGAATAGTGAATATGAATGGTAATAATCCTGGGAAAAAAGATACAAGACATTTCTCAGAACAAGAGAACCCAAATATGCTGGGGGTTCCTACAATTGTCTATCGAAGAACGCCTTTATAGACCATCAAAAGATGCCAAAACTAATGAATTAGCAACAGTTTTTAAGGCCTAGAAAGATCATGAAAATCCAAAAATATAAAATCTGCTAGAAACTTTACCATAGCAAGAGAATTCTAAATGATATTGTATAAACATAACAAAGAATTAATTTAACTTAGCTTACCAGTTTATTCATTTGATATCCTGTCTCAAACTGAAATCCAAATCGCAACTAATATTTTTGCATTCTCACCAAATCCGTAAAATATTGGATGTCATAGTTTCTTATTCTATGATATAGTGGCTAATAAAGATTGACATATTAATGGAATTGAATATCATCCAATGCCATAAATGCATGGACCCAAATGATGGCTAGCAGGGGCCTGTGCCTGCCCTTGCTTCTTTTTTTTTTTCATTAGCACTCTAAATGTCAATGAAGTTGCTACAAATTTCATGTTGGCACAACCACCTCCATCACAACTCAAGAAATGGTAATTTGCTCATAATAAGGTCTCAGCTTTGAAATAACTTTTTGGACAGTCCAAAATGCTATGCTTATGAACAACTTCTTTTGCTTGCTTTTGGTGTTAACTTCCATTTTAAAAAGACCATTATGATAATTAATTTTGACTATCAAGTGTAAATCTTTCCTCTTACAGAATAACTTTGTTTTGAAATTATAAAACACCCTAACAAGTCATGTTATGGAAGATAATGAGCATATTTTTGCAAAAGTGTGTGTATATATATAAACTAGTTTGACTAGTAATAAATGTGTTCTATCCTATATACTTAGTCTTTGTATTGTATTTTTAAAAAACCTATAGAATAATTAATTTTGCCATACTGGATGAGACATTCAAGTATAAACAAGTTTTTTTTATCTCTCAAAATGTAACATGTTTCAGTTTCCATTAGCTAAGAATCATTTTGACAAGTTCAATGATGGAAGATAATCATCATGTGCTTGTTCATGATATCCTCAATATTTATTAACTTTGATCGGGACATTCTCGTTTTCACATTATTCATTATCTATCACAAGATTAACCATGACAACTTCTAACTTCGTTAATATCATCGCATCACATTATTCATTGTTTAATACAAGAAATTTAACCATGACAATGTTAGTATTCAACATCTACCATATGATTAAAATGGTATGTCACAGTTTTGCACAGAACTTTTGGCCCCACCTGGTGGTAGACACGGGTTCCACCAATCAATTCCATCCAAACATTAATATGAAAATGAAAATAAAAAAATCTTGAATAAGCAAAAATTAGGTCAGTTATTATTCTGGCCTGGGACTGCACACAGACCTAAAGCATGGCTTACAAATTTCATGAAACTCTATTATGTTAAATCAGAGGCAAATTAAGCAAAAATGAATAGTTTCTTTTGCAAATGGGTGTATCTTCCAGACAGTAGTCATGAACAGGTTCAACTAAACTAACAGGAAGATCCAGAAAGCAGTAATCTCAGACTACTCATACATACAGATGGGACATAATGGCCTTTGAAGAATCGGTCCCTCGATTCTGAAGTGCAACTTTAAGTACTCTAGAAAAGTCTAAAGGATTATCTACTTTCTCCTGTGTAAGTTCCAAGGATGAATCTCGGTAATCCAATTGATTTCTTGGTAAGCTGCTTAAAGATTTTGCCAGCAAATCTTGAACCTATCAAGATACAAAATGTGGGGAAACACAACAATTATATCCTCATTAACGAAATAGATGAGCGGGAGAACTATAACAAAGAAAAGTAAGCACTATAAGAGAAACATTGATTAATATGGTAAACTAAAGAAATGACAATATTAATTGTGTCAAAGCATATAAAAAATGAAAAAAATTGGAAAGACTGGAAAACCTGCTCATTATAAAGCTCAAAGGCAGTAACATAGAAAGTATACTGAGATGTTGTAGTAGTATCTGAATTAGACAGATCAAAGAGCTCCTCAAAACTGCGAAAATACAGACCACGGTCATGACTTGATCCTTCCTGAAAACGTAGCAACCACATCAAAATTTAAGAACAATGCTTAAAAGTGATGTAAGACATAATATTACACACAAAGCCTATGCATGGGAATTCTAGACATCCATGTTGCCATGTAACTACTAATGGATGCTCAAGAAGAAACAATTCAGAACCAAAAAGAGCCACTAGAAACATAATTCCAGTGAGAAACTCCATATACACAGAGGAAAATGTATTTATTAGCACCGAAGATGAAGAACATCAAAAATGCAAAATCTACTCTTTCACATTGATAATGAATGAACTTACTAGTCACTTATATGAAAGACCTCCATGGTGTATGTTATTTACTGATGATATTGTCTTAGTTGATGACGAACCTAAGTGGAATTAATTATAAGCTTGAGTTATAGATGCAAGCTTTCGAAACTAAGGGTTTCAGATTAAGTGGAACTAAGATTGAACATATAAAATACAATTTTAGTGATTCTATAAATAGATAGAAGAATATAATTAAATTGGATGGACAAGAAATCCCTTTATGGAAAAGTATTAGGTATATTGGATCAATTATTCAAAAAATAAAGAGATCAATGAAGATATTATTGAGAGCAATGATTGAAATATCGTACCGTACCGAAGTTTCAACGTTCGCTCGATACGATACTATATACCGAGCGGCATACCGTTCGATATATATATATATATATATATATATATATATATATATATATATATATATATATATATATATATATATATATATATATATATATATATATATATATATATATATATATATATATATATATATATATATATATAAGTCGACGACGTCGCCTCTCTTCTCCCAGGCGGGGCAACATCGCCTCATATATATATATATATATATATATATATATATATATATATATATATATATATAATAAAAGGCGACATCGCCTTTTCCTTCTCCCACACGGGGCGACGTAGCCTCGATTATATATATATATATTCCGTTCTGCCGGGTAACGAGCGATCCGTGTACTGGTCCAGCTGACGGACTGATACATATCGCCCATACCAGACGATATTATTCGAAATTGCATACCTTGATTCAGAGTAAAAGCGGGATAGTTAAAATGACGACAGGCGTCAAGAGCCTTGTGTGATCATCGAATATCATTGAGATTAAAAGAAAATTTGTATAAAACAATTGTAAGACCAATAATGCTTTATGGATCTGAGTGTTGGACAGTTAAAAAACAACATATACAAAAAGTTTGTGTACTCAAAATGAAAATGTTGAGATGAATGTGTCGAGTTACTATGTAAGATAGGAAAAGTATTTTTATTCGTAAACAACTATATATCACTTCGGTAAAGGATTAATGAGAGAAAATTATTTAAAATGACATAGGTATATGGTCAGGAGACCTCCGGATGCGATAGTTAGAAGAGGTGAAATAATTAATAGTAGTGGTACTATGAAATGTAGAGGAAGACATAAAAAGACTTTAATAGAAACTATAACTAAAGATCAATTTTTAAGTACTCTAAACTAAACAAAACATATAATCTTTTACATGTCTCAATGGCAGCAAAGGATCCATGTAACCGTCCCTAAATAGTCGGGACTTACGGCTTTGTTGTTGTTATTGGAATATTAATCCCCTACAAGATGCCTTAAGAAATAAGACTAGCAAAATGTGCTGGAAATACAGCTACACATGCCCCAATTCCTCAAGTTAACTCCTATGGCCCTCAAGCTTGCCATGATTGCAAACACGAAAAGGAGTAGCACTGAAGAGGATGCACAAGTTAATTAACACTAGAATCTGTTGGCAGTTGGAAGATGAGGCAGTCACATTTTTTTCCAAAGTGAGATAAATTTTTTAGCCCCATAAACGAGACTAACTGATCATTCAATCTCAAATTTTGACCTAATTACCAATAATAGATCTGTTGCTGCTGAGTTCTCTATTGTTAACCTCCTGGCCTTAGTGATATTTTGCAACTCTAAAACTTACCTTTTTTCTAATTTAAAAAGAAATCATGGGATATTGTCTGGTACAAGAGATATGTAGCAGCCTAAGCAAGAATTGGGTCACAAAATGCTTATACCTATTACCTAGTACCATGACAACTTCAATAAAGCAACAGATAAGCAATGTAAAAATTACCATTTCATGGCACAAGGGCATGGCAACACCTTTCCAACATAGAACACTTCAATGTCTTGCAGATTGGTGCCAGCAAAGCACAAACCAAAAGATTGGCAGAGTCAATGCATTTTTGACACAATTCGGCAAGCCATGTGTCGTTTCCTTTCAATACATTTCAACTTGATTGGACTTTATGCCGATCAGCACAGCAATCCCTGGTGCTACGGTTTGGTCCTATTTTAAGTTAATACCTGATTGGACCTAGTAAGCTGGATTAGTTTTCCATCTGATTGGAAATAGTAACAATATGGACCAAGCCTCCAATTTTAAGCAATCAAACTGAATGTTTAGATTACGATTTATGATTGAAGTATTGAGTGGTTCAAAGCATCAAATTTAAACCCTAGCTTTCATAAAAAAATAATTTCCTTCCATTATATTAAACAGCCTACAAGACACTCCCACATATATTCAAACATGAGACCTATTAGCTCAGTAACAATGCACTAACTAGTAGGATGTATCACAGAGACTAAACCCTAATTTCAAGCAATTGGCTTTGTTTCAACTGAATAGCTTCAAGCAATTCTGCATAGTTATAAAGTTTCATTCCGTAGAATGTGGCATATCTCCCAAGAACTTTCAGATTCATGTCGTTTATGCTGCACAAGACAATGAATTCACCAGTGTCTCCTCATATACATACAGTGGTTGGAACATGTGTAAGGGCTATTTCTTCACTATTTCCATGTGTCAAGCCAATGTGGATGCCATAGCTTCACTGCAATAGCTGATACACTAATGTATATCATACACCAAATATACTAATATAGCACAAACTAGTCAGTATATCCATGCTAAGCACATTTCCATGACTAACACACATTAGTAGTTTCTTGTAACAAGCACTTCGCCAAAAACCCAGTCCTCAAGGCAATATACGATGCAAATTTTCAGTTTACCCAGCATGCATTCATATATGAGATAAATACAAAAGTTTATCCGGAAAATATAAACCATTTATATCCTTATAAAACAATTGTATATTTCTAGAACTTGAACATCTGACTGAAAGGATGATGGCCATCAATTTAAGCAAGTCAGCTTTAAACCCTCTGCTCAAGGCATAACAAAATTTCAGCCTTATACAATTTCACAGAATAGATACATTGCATCTAGCTTAAGAATTATTATTCTAATTAATCACAATCATCTGTCCCTGCAATGGTTGGGTGCAGGACAAACAAAATGACAATTACACCAACAACAGAAGCCCCCAATTAACAAAAGGTCTCTTTGATATCCCTATGATTTATGCTGAATTCCTTTGCTTACATAATGATAACTGATATGATTCTTTGATGACATAATCTGTATACATATTAATTGCTTTAGTTCTTTTGGACGAGTGTTGCGACATTACAATATCTACATACTTCATAAGGCTGGTGAATCTGGTCAAAATTTTACTGACAACTCAATGAATAAAAAGAAATACAATATATAGTCATAAATTGGTACTCCACAAAATGTAGTTCAAAAGAAATGAACAGTGTCTACATTCAAATAGTAAATAATCCCTAGCAGATATCACATATACAAGAATTTGTTAAGAACTTCCTCAAATAATTCCCCATTTTATTTATAATGCAAAGAATATTAAAACAAATAAGATGTAATGAAATGATTAACATAAATCAGAGATACAAAGAATTCTAAAGGACACCCATAATATAACACCAAATTTTATGACAAATTCAAAGCATATTAGAGATAATGAAGAACCGGAAGCTTGTTAGGTGGAAATTTTTTAGGATTGAGAAATAAAGAATAAGGGTCCAATGAGAGGGAGAGACCATTGTATGTGTTTTTCCAGAACGACTTTGCCCATATGCAAATATAGAAACATTATATCCATCCAAGGCTGACTGCACAAATGGTTGAACATCACAAAAAAATTCCCCTGAAAGAATAACAAAGCCAAGTTACAACAAGTTAGGTGAAAACAGCATTATCATAACATCTAGCATTCTAAATGGACAACCAAAAGGTTATTCAAAAAACTGTGCTTGATTTAAGGTTATCTGTATTATGTGGTATGTAAAACAACCTAATGAATCCACAAACCATAAGGATCACAGCTGGTTATAAAATTTTTAATATTTAGATGAACTTTTAACGAGATCATGTATGGAATGTAATCATCCTCTTACCTTGTCCAACATGAGGTCCATACACCCTATCAAATTCATAGTCCCTTTTAGGATTGGCAAGTGATTCATCGCCAGTGTTTACTCTGATAGTAAAGTCATCTGGAAGCTCAATTATGGAAGGGCCTTCATCTTCAAAAGGTGGCCTTACACGACAGTATACCTTAACATTTCCTGAAAGTGACATATACTATATCTTCAACAGAAAATAATGACAGAAAAGAGTAAGACAGCAAGGTAGGAACTTCATCTCTCAAAACAAGGATAAAATATTCACATCCATACTAAGAAAATAAAGTTCAAGATGATTTAGTACCTTTAGCTGTCAACAAATCATTGAAAAGTTTTTTCTTCTCATTGATTAAAGGTGTAATTCTAGCCTCACTTTCAAAAGCAGCTTGATCTGAAAAAGAACAGAATTTAAACACTGGGTCAATATATAGCTTGATCCATGAGTTGCCTTGATATCAAGAAGATAGGTATAAGTGGAACAGGAAGCAGCACCATAATATAATTGTTGTAAAAGTGATGTATATCAAAGTTAAATCATCCTGAGAAGAAATAATAGTTTCCACAAAAAAAACTTCAAAATTTATCTTCATATGTCATTCCTATGACGTGCTTGAATGATAGTTTGGTTTCCGCTTTCCCTAAATTTTCTGAAAGGTAATGCATCAGAAAGCTCTCATCCGCAATAATGAACCTTGTACCGATGAAGATTTTCATAGCAGACGTAAAAACACTAACTGATGATTCAAACAAAGCATTCAAAAGGATAAACAGGTCTAAAACAACCACTTATGAACTTCTAGTCCGACTAGACAAATATATAAAAAAATAACCATTTATATCTAAGCAAAGCAACTAATACTGGTCAAATCTAACAAGGAAGTCATATACTTTGATGAATGATGGAGGAAGATAAGAGGGAAACCCAGTTGAAATTCTCCATCGCATCCTTCTTCGGGTCTTCTATAAACTGTTCTCACTTTCAGATGTATGAGAAGGTTCTTTTTATTATGCAACCAGGTAAAGTTCTGATTATAGGCTAATTGTTCGTTTCCAATTTCATGGTTGTTATTGGCAAGGATTAAAGTTTCCAATCACTGGTTGCATAATCCATTTTTCACCAATTTGATGACTGACCAGTATATGGACAGGGCAATTTTGCATGGCCCAGTGTGAAACTGAGGTCACCACCCCATAGGCATTCCGCACCTAGCTTACCGGACATTAACCTAACCAATACTGAGCTATACTGGATGGTACCGATACCGCTGTACCTTTTGAGCCATATTTTGTTTTCTTTCTCTTCTTTTGCAGCTCATACACAATGTCACAAAGCCGCTGTAATCACTGCCGCTCGGTGCACAGCACTCCTACCTGTCGTCATGTCCTCTGTCTCATTGATCGTATGGTGCCATATCACCCTTCCACCTTCTCGTGGTCCAAAGCCTCCTCCCCCTCCTCCTTTTAATGCTTGTAGCAGTCCAGCGGATACTGACTTGTACCAATTTATACTGCTACTTAGTAATTTGTGCCACACCTTTCTGGCTTCCAACCTATCTGTATACTGAACCGATATTTTAATCATTGGTTATTGGCGTTCTCAATCATAGATATGCTCAAATTAGCTGTCGTATATGATGGAAAAGATTAATATAGTACTGGACAACCAAATATGCAGGTAATAATTACAATGTCTCCTTGGAAAGGTGAAGATTTGTAGCAAGGAGTAATGTCATAAGGGAACAACAGAAATAGAATGTGTCATCAAACTATGTTCATTCTCACTCCAGGCCACATATGGAAGATAAAACAAAACATCTAGCCCTAGTGCTGAGTAAAAATGAATGTTATACAAGATATTACAGCCATTCCTAGTGTGATAGGAACATGTCAAGCATCACAAAAGAAAAATACAGGCAAAAACAAAATCAACATATATATTTAGCACTAAACAAGCATTAGAACAGCAACCTTAGATGGCTCACCTAATTTCCTAGCCCTGTCTGCAAGTACGCCCAGATAGCGAGTAACTCGATCAAGTTTGGCATTAGAATACTCTCTAAGATCAGCGGCTTCCTGCCTCAGTTCCAAGTAATCCTCTCGAGCATCCTATCAAGCCAAGTTGACAAGAACAAGTGATGTACAAAATACGGCATTAGGATCTATGGAACACATATTATAAAGAAAATATATTCACTGCAGGTGTTCAAAACAAATTTATTATTCAAATTTCAAAGTATAATTGAAAGTGTTAGGCATGCATTAAAGCATATGTACACTCACATTCAACCTAGACTAATAATCCAACCTTTTCAACCTAGACTGACGATATACACATTCAGAAATGTGTTAGGCATTCATTAAGCCACAATGCTATAACTGACAGATTAATTTAGTTGCTTAACGTATAAGAGATTCCAGAGAAATTCAGAGAAAAGAAATTAACCTTCAGACTTAAGTAACACCAAAATGGAGTACTATTTATGAAGAGGTGCTCTAGCCATCAACATGAGATTCCATCTTCCATAATATTCATCAACAAACACATCCAACACACCAAACTGCATCTCAACTTTCAAAGCCATACCCCGCAACACTTCCAATGTTGAAGACAAACAAACAGAGATAATCCACATATCCCAATGTAATCATTATAGAGTTCATACAATGTAAGTCCTTGTTATATGCAGTTATTACATGATCTACCTGCTAAAAATAGATATTTAGACATAAAACTGAAACTAAACATATTCCTCAAGTTGGAAATTTCCCACATATTGGCATGTAGTGAGTTGCGGGCGGGTATTTACTGGTCCAATAACCAAGTCTGACTCGAACAGGATAATTCACCTAATTCAGTCTCGTATGGGTTGTACCAACCATAAACTCACCATACGAGCATACCAGATTGTTAATATCCCCATGCATTTTGATACCGGGCATAAGGTTACGGCCTAGTAACTGTAATCTTTTTTATTTTTCATGTAGCTGATCCCGAATAGTTGAGACCTATGACTTTGTTGTTATATGGCATCTGTATTTTTCTTTTCCTTTTCTTCTTTTGCCTCCCTCGTCCTCAACCCTTCCCTTTCTCAAGCATTCTCTCTGCCTCTCACGAGCTCTCTCTCCCTCTCACCCTCTATGCCACTGTTTCCTCCACTTCCCCACCACATTGTCGCTGCCGCCTCCTTTACCCATCAAATTGCTGTCCTCTTCCCTCCCTAACCATTCGGGTCACCATTTGCTCATCTTCCTACTACCAATATGTATCCTCTTCCTCCTCCTCCAGTTCCTCTTCTTCTTCATCTACTGACCTGTCCTCTCCTCTTCTCTCCCTCTTTCAGTAGTCTGGGAAGTACTAACTCGCACCAAGTGTTGGTGTGTCAACCTACACCAGAACCCTACCTCTGACCACCATCCGGTGTCAGCACCAGATCAAAACCTAAAACCTTGGTTTGATAATGTGCTATATTTAGTAACTTAGGTAATACCTTTAGAGAACTTCTCTTATTCAATATATACTTATGTTACTTCTTTTATAATGATTGGTTATAATGTTCAGTTCATTGCCGATTTGGTACGTGGTAGTGTTTTCACTTTAGGCTAGTAAATGAACACACGCAAATCTTCCTAGAATCAATTAACCCCGAGCTAAAAAAATAAAAAACACACATAAACCAAGATCAAGGTGCCAAGAGGAAGTCTGTTGAGAATTATAAGATAAACCAAGAGCAGATAAATCAAGACCAACCTAAATTTCATGCAGAAGTAGTGGGGGAGAGTCTAAGTATCAAATAGCCTAATTTTTTGGCACACTACCACCAGAATTGTTGAGGCAGAAAGATGCAGAGCTACAACGACCATGTGTCCCCATATTTTCTACGCTTGTAACTACGACTATAATTTTCCAAAATACTTCCCAAAATACACAAATAAAGCAGAATAAGTTCAAAACTGCACGGTTGACTTTGGCATCTGAGTAGACGCACTCACAAAGTCAGCAGTCAGTCTTCCTCTACCGATTTTGTACGTCTACCCAGAAGCCAAAGAATTGTCATCTTTTATAGGTAAACAAAAGCTACACTCGCCAGCTGACCACAGAAAACAAAAAGGAAGAGCACATAAAGCGACCGGAAAAGTCAAAGGAAGAGGGGGGGGTGCGTGCCGAGAGACGCGAGGAGCTCGAACCTTGAGCTGGTTCTTCAACTTCTGAAGCCGAACGGCGATGAGCCTCTTGGGTTGGTCCGCCCGGGGCGCCAGAGACGACTGGGAGACGGAGAGCCGCCGTACCGGGGGGCGGTACCCCCGGTCCTCGCCCCCCTCGTCCGGCTTCCTCGGCTCGAACCCCGGCAGGTCCCACGTCCACCGGTTCTTGGGCTCCCCCATTCCCTCCCCTCCTCTTCTCGATCGAAACCCTAGATCACGCCGAAGCCGAAACAAAGAAAGAATGAAAGATGGAGAGGAGGAAATTGAAGTGGGGTGGGGGCTGTTTGGTGGTGGAGAAGAAATGGCAGAGGGGTGTGGATTGAGGGATTTAAGAGAAGGGGAGAGGAGGAGAAGCAGCGGCCATTGATTTGGGCACGTCGTTGCCTTTTTTCCTTGTTGGTTTCGCCAAAGGCCTCGTTGGTTCAAAAACGCCCACGAGGCGGGTTGGGTCGGCTTGGGGCGGAATCAGCCTCCTCTCTCTCTCTCTCTCTTATATGCTACGAGTTTGATTTGTAGTATGGGTCTTTAATGAGGATGGATTCGTAACGTCCTGCCTTCCTATTTGATGAAGCAATAAGATCTAAGGAACGCAGAGGGAGGAGAGAGAGGATAGCCTAAGGTGAAGAGAATACGGACACACAATTTTGCTATCCTTTTCATTCAAATTAACTGATATCCCTATCAATCCGACGACTAAATACGTGCAGCAGATTGATTTACTTAACATGATATTTGATAAGATCATTTAAGAATAAGTTCGTCGAGTTTTTCTTATTCTTAAAGGTATTATTTAGAATTCAATTTTCCAAAAGAATAAAATTGTGTGGGTATATCTTTCGCCTAAACCGGATAATTCCTTACGAACCTACTAGTCGTACTGACGAATGAGTTATGAGCCCTTATCAACATCAACATTAATTTTTAGTTAAAACTTATAATTTTATTATTTATTAATCTCGAATTAGTCTTTAAGCTGATAAAAAAGATAACATTTTCTAATACTACCTAAATAAGTGCATTAAATCAAACAAATACATGGTGTAATTTCATCAGTGCAACCTCACATGACCAAGAAATCACGAGTCGACAATGTAAGTATTCGGTGAGGCGTGCGTGAAGCCATTAAATCATGAGAAGTATATGAGAAGTATATGTATATATATTGCTTTTGGATAATTAGGAAGACAGGGGACGATTTGGAGTATTGATTATATAAAGTAAACACGAGAAGGGCTTCATTTAGAGAATGGATACTAATCGATGATGTTGAATATTAGTTGGGTAGGAATATTAAATTAAGATGTCTATTATTCTAAATTTTTTAGTTAATTTTATTCCTTGGATTAAAATGTGATTCGCAAAATGATTGAATCGAGCATGGGTGCATGATTTTGGGGTAAGTAGAGAACCCAAAAACAAACATCCTAATTAATCCCAACTATTTATGGCACCAATTTGGTACAATAATACGGTTAAACTAATTCAGAAATTGAAGACTGTATGGCCAACTTCCATTGAGCCTTTATAGAGAGAGATCATCGAGCCTCTTTATAGAGAGGCCCAAGTTATGGTCCATTGTCTTAAGCCTCATTAAAAGATAATTTGATTAGCTAATTATGCCGACTAATTAATCTAAAGTTAATAATATAATCATGTCTTTGAACAATCCAAATGGTAAAAACAACAAAGATAGTCAAATCTCTTTATTGGGTCTGATATTATATATATATATATATATATATATATATATATATATATATATATATATATATATATATATATATATATTTGGGTCTCCAAATGTTAGAAGACTGTAGATTTACTCTGAGAAGTTTGGAGCAGCACATGAACCCACCACACCGAAGAGATCAATCCGTGCAACATCAAGTTCATATCACCATGCATGCAAAGTGGTAATCAAATGCCTCCATAAAAGGTGTTAATTTTTCATGTCAATTTTGTTGGCGATGAATCAAGGGAAGAATGGGGCTATGAACTGCATCAAGGACTGATCTTCTGCTGCAGACAGCCATGGTTGAAGAGGTCTTTGTTTGTTGTGTATAGCTGAGGACCATGATGGCAGTCAGCAGGATTGGAATCTTAATTGTAGGATTGTGCAGATCTGTTTGGTAGATTGCTGGTCCACCTGCAATAATGTATTCGATATGGATTGTGTCCTGTCGAACATTGTCCTTTGCCTTGCCAATGGATTCATGATTTCTGCCACCAGATCAGGCCATGAAGGATGATGTTGTGTATCACTTTATTGCCAGTGTTTTTGGTGGCTGTAAATTTGTGTGTGTGTGTTTTTTTTTTATGGATCCGATGCTATCTTCTTCATCGCATTCATCCCATGTTTGAAACAGAGATGATAGCAGAGTAGCTTTAAAGACATGGGGGGGAGAAGGTTTCCACCTGTCTCTCAGCACAGTTTGACATATCGATACAGTCATGTCAAGAACGATGCACAGACACATAGCTTTTCTTAGTACTCGTGCTTCTTCTCCCTCTTCCTCTCGTAGTCCACTTTGTGGTGGGTACAGTAAATGGCAGCTCGGCCATTGCTAAGGAGTGGCGGAGCAGAGTGGTGGCCGCTCATTCAAGTGTCGGCAAAAAACACTGTTTCTTAACAGTAGCCCTTCAATCAGCTCAGTGGGCATACATCAGTAATATATGGATAAAGATTTTGTCTCAAGAGAGAGAAAGAGAGAGAGAGAGAGAGAGATCCGGGTGAGACAAAGACCCAGAGAATAATCTGGATTGCACATTTGAAATGGGAGAGTAGACAAATCCCTCCATGGCATGGGCAGCTGTTTTCATGAGATTGTTTGGTCTGAGACAGAGCAGTAAGCTGAGCATAATTAAATTGCTGCGCAGAAACCTACTCCCTTAAATTATCACAAAAATGCATTATATGTTTATATCGATTGTTCGTCTAGAAATGTCTCACCGGATGAATTTTTTAAGCTTCTAAGCACTTTAGATGAATCCGAATTAGTTTGTCTTGCATGAGCCGATGTATGTATCTATGAACTGTTTGTATCATTTATTATGCTCGTCTCCTCCTCTCCTCTCACATCTATCGTAATCAAATCATCCAAACAATGTAATGAATCTAAAAGGACAAATACATTATAAATAGTTTCCCAAAACTAGGATGAGCTCAGAGCATCATAATATGGGATTTTTCTGGGTAGATCCTTTTTTTTCCCTTACAGCAAAGATTAAGACAGGGATGTAAACAAAAGATCTTAACATTGTTACGAGATCACAAGATGAAATTTTGTCACTGAGAGAGAGAAGGAAATGACAATGTGACAAAACCAATGGACATGTGAGCAGAGCAATAATAATAATAATTATGTGGTAGGATATAGATCGAGCAACATGGTGTCGCTGAGATGAACATTCAACCAGACCTGAAAGCTCAGCATGTCTTCAATGGCACAAGACACTATCCATATAGCTCTTTTGCAGGTTTCATCACTGGATGGAGGCCACTACTGTAGAACAGCATCAAACTCTGTTCCTTGTCTTTCCTGCAAAAATGCAGCATCGAGTAAAGACTATATATATATATATATATATATATAAACATTTGACTAGTGCTGTTTACTACTAGGCTGAGACCAGTATTCTTTAACATCATATTATGCAATTGTAGATTTCTTTGGTGGGTGTGAGGAAGACAACAAAAGAAGACTGCGGTGGTGGTACAGAGGAAGCCTGTGCCTGGTGATGACTGGTCTTCCTCGACCAGCCCTGGGCTCAAACTTCAAAGCTGATACCCCAGTACTAGCCCCCCAGAATTTGGGTGGGCAAGGGAAGCAACCAACAGGTCCATTTGTTGCCATGTCGAAGCTTTATACCAGAACAAAATTCCTCTGAAAAAAACAGTATATTGATATTTCATCCTTAGATGCTAATCAAGTGCGTATGGTTAAGGGTGATCACAGATCGATTTCAAATATTATTTTTTAAATTAATATATTAAGAATTTATTCTTGGATATTAATCAAGTTCTTATTGATTATGGGTGATTACGGTTTAATTCGAATCGAAACCAAATCAATCTAAAATTTGGACAATGGTTGTTAATATTTTAAACCTAAAAATTGGATGATGTAGTTGTTAATATTTTAAACCTAAAATTTAACAACTCTAGTTTAAATTTCACTAAAATATTTTTTTTATTTTTTATTAATTAAATTGATGAATCGAATGTTATCCATGTTTATGACACATTGTAATAAGTCATTGGGTGGGATGAGGGTGATAAAAAAAGTAAATCTCTTTACGAAGAGGATGATCTTCCGATGGGTGCTTTAAGATTTGCACAGACACATTTCATGCCACCATCGGAATATTCCCATTATTGTTTTGATATCTATGTAAATATATAATTTTGCACTTGTAAAATAGATAACTCTCAATACGGGCATCGAGTAAGGTCCTCTCGTCGTCACTTTAAGATTCATGTAGCCTACGGAACAACGACCATCCCGTTGTGGCCTTAATTATCATACAAGTGTATCGATTTCATCGGATATATCTTGTAAAAGAGTCCATATACTCATAGCTTTGTTACTCAACTCGTGGTTTGACAATTTATTGACAATTAATTATAGCATATTCGTTAAAAATTTAATTCAAGAAGCATCAACCTACCTCTCATGTCTCACGTATATAGATTAGTGAAATACTAGACGTTATAGAAAGAGAGTCAAAATATATCACTAAAAAATTATATTAAAACAAAAAAATAAATTATTAAGAACGTAAATGAGGCATACTGAATAGTTTATGAGATATAGCATGGATAACAATAATTAAAATTGATGATCGATAAGATCTAATACGTCATCAACTATATCTCGTGGAGAGTTTTTGTATTATTACGTTAAAATTCATATAATTTATGATGAATAATTATTTTTACATATGTAAGTATATTGATATTATCTTAACAACCTAACAACCCTCAAGCAAATTCCTCAAACCAATTGAGGGAGATTTTTAGATCAATGTTATAATATTCATATGCACGTATGAATGTTATTCGAGCAACCCAATAAAAAAATATCTCAAGTATCTTTAAATTTTTATAAGTATAAAATATAAAAAATACTTCAAATTTTTTTATGCTTTTATTACTTTAGAGAATTTAAGATAAAAAATTATAATGAATACACATGAGAGCATTTATGTTTAAGTTATGTTAACTTAAACTTATAATTAATATCACGTATTAATTAACTTGATTTTCTCCGTCCTAACAATTTATACGGAATATAGAACGACGAGACATGAAGAAATATAATATACTCATAAAATAATCAAACTATTATTTTGATGGATTATTTTATCAACCAAAAAAAAAAACTTTCATCTCTCTAAAAACAACCCCGACAACACATTCAAACCTCCCGTGACCAAATCCCATGGACATGCTGCCAAGAACTCCTTTTTATCCACCCACCTCTCCAACAATGGATAACATATTTTTATCCACACCCCATTAATTAAATGTCAAGGTTGCACATACGTGCCTTCCAACCCAATGATTTTCCAGTCAAATTTAAAATATATTTCTCCAAAAAAGTTATTGTCTCACCATTCTTTGAAATCCTAAACGATGCTAAAACCCTTTAAAAGCCTATCGGGTAAGACCACTAATTTATTAATATAAACCAATCATAATTAGTGGTATTTAATCCAAGTGCAGGAATAAAATTATTTTTCTTTCTTAAGCCAAGATATTATATATATATATATATATATCTTCAAAATTAATATTTTTCATACATGCTCTAGAAGTTTATTATGCAATAATCAAAAGTCGAGAAATCTATTAATATATATATATATATATATACTTAATTTGAGACCTGTCACTTATAAACCAAACATCAGAGACACTGTCAAAACACATAATAATATTATAAAAATAATTAAATAAATAATAAAATTTATTTTTGAGAAAAATAATTATTTTTTATATAAAAATTAGTTTTTAAATAAATAATAAATTTTTTTAGAGGTTTATTAAAATTGAAAACATAAATCAATCTGAGGGGATAATGTAGGAAAACATAATAATATTATAAAAAATAGTAAAAGGAATAAAAGAGTATTTATTATTTTAGACAGATTTAATTATTAAGTAAAAAAAGATAGTTTATTAGATGAACAATAAAACATAAAAACGAGAAAATTAAAATTTTGGAGGTATATTAAAATTGAAATGCATGAAAAAGGAAAATGCTTGCGTGGATGATTCTAGAACCCAGGAGAAAGAAACAGGTTGCAGTGTCCAGGATCACAACAGTCCCCACAGGGGACCACCATTAATTCGTGCCCCGCACCTCAGTAGAAAATAAAATATAAAATAAATAACATGCTTCATCTTATTAATTAATTATTATTATTATTATTTTATTTTTTTGGGCGAGTCTTTAAAAGGTCGCCCCGCTCGGTATGGGGTCATTAATGACCGGCCTTGGAGTTTAAATCGAATAAAGAAGCGATCTCATGGTCGCATAGTGGTAAGTCGAGTAGAGGGGAGGGGAGGAGTGGTGGAGTGGAGAGGAGAGGAGGGGAGAGAAAGAGGATTAGGGTTTGTTGGTCGTGCGGGTAAGGAGCGAGATGGAGGGAGACGGGGGCGACGAGGCGGCGGAGGGGAAGAGGAACCCGCGGTGCTACATGGACGTCAGCATCGGAGGGGAGATGGAAGGGCGGATCGTGGTGGAGCTCTTCGCCGACGTGGTGCCGAGGACGACGGAGAACTTTAGGGCGCTCTGCACCAGGGAGAAGGGCGTTGGGCCCCACACCGGCGTCCCCCTCCACTTCAAGGTGACGCCGTCTTGTCTCGCTCACACCCTCGCCTTCCGCCCCATCCGCGCCCCCCATTTTGTTTCCATGCGTTCTGGTCCGGTCTTGTTGGTTTGCCCTTTGAGTTCTTGCGAAATCACGAGCTTAAGTGGTCGTTCTTGACGTGGGTTTCTTGGTCCCGGTGTGGGTATTGTTGTCTTTTTGCTTGGACTTGGAGCGGGTTCTACCTTGTCTCCTCGGCTGGCTAATAGAGGAATATTCAGAGACGACGGGTAGAGTTTCTGTTCTTGTTTTCTCCTTCTCTCTCTCTCTCTCTCTCTCTCTCTCTCTCTCTCTCTCTCTCTCTTGTTCTTATGGCGTTTGATATATGGCTGCTTGGTTGAGTCAGGAAGCGACTCTTTGGATGACCAAACTAAATAATTTTCGTTGGCAATGCATCTTTCACCATCCCTCGAGATATGTTGGCATGAAGCAACTAAACAAGAGAAAAAGAAACGTATAGATTCGGCTGTTAGATAGTTCGGGAACTGCTATGTCAAATTCTATAAAATATTGTGATGTTCTTGAACGCGAATCAAGAATATACTTGAGAGCCTTCTTCCATCTGTTGCCAAATCCTATCATTCAGGTTATGCCTTATGTTCTAGTATTGAGAAATTCTTTTCTCATTTTTTTCAATTTTGAAGTATATCTTGGCGAGAGGAGTTGATTTATGTATGCCAGGTGCGAAGACATGATAAAATTTGAGCTGACGTTACGATTAATATCAAATTATTAAAATTTTGTTCGAATACTTACTTAAATGGTTTTTCCATAATTCATGAGTTGAAATGTGCATTTACTTGGAATGTCAATTTGCTATACAACTTCTTATTTCCAAAGGAAAAAAAACAATAATAATGCTTTGAGGAACTTCCTAGTTCTTTTTCAATATAGGATGATGTGTGTTTTTCATGTATACTGAAGACGCCTTTGCTGGATAGGATGACTGGGGTAATGTATGTTTGAACAACTAAGATGGTGGGAGGTGAGACCATTTGGTTGAGAAATTAAGGTGGTCCATATATATTAGCATTGGAGGACAATTGGAAGGCAGGGCACAGTCAAGCTTTAACTATGAACTTTTTAAGTTCTTTGCACTAAAGATAAGGGGCATTAGACCATATAGGTTGTTTTGTGCCAGTTTAGTGAGGCTTTGTTATGATGGGTGTATTTGTGTTCCTTTTGTTGATAGAATTCTCTTGAGTTGTCGCGGGGGATCTACATAATATTCACCGAGCAGCTATTATCTTTTAATCAGAGCCAATCTCCTTGTTTTATTGAAGCAGGATCTAATACAATATTATCAAAATATTGACATTACATAATGATATTTTCACAAGGGATTTATGTGTTGGTTGTGAAGAGGTAATATTTTTAATTTAGCTACACCTTTGACTTCTCCATGAGGGCCTTGATCCTTTTAGTATTGTTCTGACTGGTTTACCACTGTCTGCTTTTGATAAATTGTTTGGTGGAAATTTGTTGAGACGAGGCTAGTTGAGTTATTTTTTTTTAAAAATATAGTCCACTGATTATGATTAGGATTCATTTTCAATTGAGCATCTGCACCACCCTAATCCTTTGCCAAATTTATGTGAATATTATGTTTCAGTTGACCCAGATTGGCATGGGATTCTTGATTGATTTGTTCCTTTGTGTTCTTGTCACTTTTTTCATGAACATTTTTTACATTTGAAAACCAGATATACATTGTTGTTAATAAAATTTGTAACAAGTTGACCTTGTTTAGATTGACATTGGATTCTTGATTGATTTGTTTCTCTATGTTCTTATCATTTCTTTGTGAGCATTTTTGAAAACCAGATGTATATTGTTGTTAATAAAATTTGTTACGATTTTTTGTATTCCTCAGTTCTGCTGAGTCCTTACTATTTTATTTCAGGGCTCATGTTTTCATCGTGTTATAAAAGGTTTCATGATACAAGGGGGAGATATATCTGCAGGTAATGGGACAGGAGGAGAATCCATTTATGGATTAAAATTCGAGGATGAGAACTTTGTACTGAAACATGAAAGAAAAGGAATGCTGTCAATGGCAAATTCTGGCCCGAACACTAATGGCTCTCAGTTTTTTATCACCACTACTCGAACATCTCATCTAGATGGAAAACATGTTGTGTTTGGGAAGGTGCTTAAGGGCATGGGAGTAGTTCGTTCGATTGAGCACACTCCTGTTGGTGATGCTGATTGTCCTACTGTTGATGTTGTAATTTCGGACTGTGGAGAACTTCCTGAGGGGGCTGATGATGGTGTATCAAACTTCTTCAAAGATGGTGACTTGTATCCTGATTGGCCAAATGATCTTGATGACAAACCAACTGAGGTTTCTTGGTGGATGAATGCTGTGGACTCTGCCAAGATATTTGGGAATGATTTCTTCAAGGTGTAACATATTTGATGCTGCACATTGGTCTCTATAATATCTTCTGTTTTGGTGAAATATTTAATTTCTTTTCCACTCCAAATTTAGTTTGTTACCAAATACAGCTTCTCTTTTTCGGATTTTTCTTTGTTTTGATTTTTGTTTTTCTCCTTGTGTTTTGGAAGTTTCATGGTGCTGTACTTGCCTGGATAGCTTAGCATGTTGGTGTTGTGACTCTAGCATATTTTTGTTCACATGATGTGATGTTTTTATTCAGATCCTTTCTGTTTCTTTAATTGCTCTTCTGTCCTGTTTTAAATTTATAAAACTTATACACCATGCAGAAACAAGATTATAAGATGGCTCTAAGAAAATACAGGAAGGCTTTGCGCTACTTGGACATATGCTGGGAAAAAGAAGAGATTGATGAAGGCAAGTAACTCCTTTCATGAACTTTTTTGTGCTATTTAACAAGCACTTGAGATTTCTTAGCTAAACTACTCTTTGCTTTGATTTTTGGATTGTATAGAGAAGAGTTCGTTGTTGCGGAAGACCAAGTCAATTATTTTGACAAACAGTTCTGTAAGCTTTCTTATTTTCATTCACATGCTTAAATTGTAGATTGAGGGAGATAAAATATTGGTGTTTTGTGGCATGAAGCTTTGCCAATATGTTTCTAGCAAAGTTTGATTATGGTGTTGAGCCTGTTAGCACGCCTTTCTATTGAACAGCATTGGCCAGAAACTGGTTATTCATTTCTCTAGATCTTTTGTATGAGATGACATAACATGCTTCACTATTCTTTTTTTTTTTTTTTGGGCATAGGATGTTCATATTTGTGCCGTTTTGCAAACAATTCTTATGTAATACTTTTATTAGTGTTAATTTTTTTATCTATTTATTCTGGTGTGACCTGAATAATTACATGTATTTTTTCAGTAAAGGCTTCATTCCACGATTGCTGAGATCTGAACTAGGTTTCTAGCCTGGGTTGATCTTTCCTTGGATTTGAGTTTGAACCCATGAAGAATTTTGGCATTCAACTCTTGGTCAATCTCTGTCTAGCATCTTGCTTAGAACCCCATAGGACATATTTCCAAATCATCTATTGTAAAACTCTGTATAAAGATGAATATCTTTCATTTGTACTTTTTGGTGAAACATTTTGATTCACTTTCTTTGGCACTTCCTCGCGATGATAGCCTCCATGAATAATTTCCTTTGATATTCTTAATGTGATGTGAATACATGGTAGCACTAATGAGTTTTTTTTATAATAAACTGCTATAGGTACTGGTTGTTTGTCTCAAACAGTGCTTTGATTATCTTTCGTACTTGATTAGTCGATTGTCTCTTCAACCTGATTTGGTCAATGTTATCTGACTATTATTGTCTATCTGTCATATATCTTTTTCATATCTACATTTTCTGGATCTTTTTTGGGAAATGATATCACATTACACATCTAGACGTCAATGCTTGTAGATATGGCTAGCATGCATATGAAAACCTATGTATTAAGAGACATTCATGTAACTGTAAATCATGCAGTCACATTTGCAAACTTATCTATCATCAAATGTCCATGTACTATGTAGTACTATCTATTGATGACAATCTGTAGCACAAAATTAGATTGCTGAAAACATAGAGAAAGACCAGGAATTCTCTGTGTCTTCTATGACAATACTTATATTATCAAATGTTCATTTTGCAATATTTAGTAATGTCTATCTGTAGCAAAGTTAATTGGGTTGCTGAAAGCATAGAAAATACTAATAATTTTTTTTGTGGTTTCAATTACTGGTTGGATTGGTGTGGACCAACCAGTGTTTACTGTTCCTTGATTGGTACTGGACCATATGGGTTGGTGCGGTTGGTATGTTATTTTTTTATTAATTCTTTCTGGTGCTATTGGGTGGTTTATCTGTATTATAATGGTTGAACCAGTATTAAAAACCTTGTCTATGGATATTTTATGTCAACGCTTCTGATTCTTTAAGCACAAAGCATGTCCTTTCATCATCACAGATCCTCCGGTGATCTTATTTTCCATCTGTATTTTCTCATTTGCGTTGCCAGTTGAAAGTGCCACTTGTCTGCCTTTAACTAATGTGACCTTGGACCTATAGATGTAGATATGGTCATCTTAGTTAATAGCCTTTTGTTGACATCTTGTATCCATAGTTAAAGTAGGATCAATAACTTATCCTAGGAAATCTCTCATTTTCACTTATTTTGTTTCCGCTTGTGTGCATGGAAAATCCTTGACAACTAGGAGATTGCTGAGGGTTTTCTTTGGCATTCAGTTGGTTTTGGAAATAACTGTAATAACGGAAATATCATAAATCATGCATATGATATGTTGATTTTTCTGATCTCGTTCTTGCATATTACTTGATGTCGGTTATTTATACCAAACAGTTATAATCTTCCTTGATTTCTTCATGCTGACCTAAGATTATTCATACTCTGATGAGTGTATCTTGTTTCATCTTTGTTATACATAATCCAGCTAGTATTACTACCAGAAAGCGTTCTTTGGTAATTTCCAACCTCTAGTATATGCTTCCATTCTGAATAATATGAATTCTGTGCATTATATTCTGATATAACTTTGGTAGTATGAACATTCTGGACCTTCCGTGGACAAGGTTGAACTAGTTTCATTCTCTTAAAGATCAAATTATGTAAAATTGGTAAAGACTTAGTTCTGGTTGGTGGGAAGGAGTTTCTTACCCTGTTATATTCAACCATTTAGTGTGTGATAGCTTGATAGTTCAAATACTTCTGATAGACTATTCACAGAAGTTTTACCATAACCTATGACCTAGTTGCGGGTCATGAACTCTCTGTGTAAAAATATTCTAAAAGTCAACTTTTGTTTAATTAGATAGAAGACAATGATTGGAGTGAATGAGGTATAGCTGCTTGTTGCTTGCAATTTTATTTCACTGTATGATATTTATTGTTTTGGCTTCATTCTCATTGGCTTTTTCCCTTAGGCTTGCAAGTTGAAGTTAGGAGATTTGAAAGGTGCTCTATTAGATGCTGACTTTGCATTGCGTGAAAGAGAGGGAAATGCAAAGGCGTATTTTCGACAAGGTCAGGTTAGTATGTTCTCTTTGAAGATTTATCTATGTTAATGCAACATTATTCTGAGGATCTTTATGCTAATTTCCAAGGCATACCTTATTACAAAAACTTGGAGACAGCTACATTGCTATAATAGCATGTTTATGACATGATCATTTCTTGGTTTAAAATGTTTCGCTTTAGTATTGAATTTCCATAATTTGAGTAAATTGCTTGGTTGCAGTCTAGCTGACTTGACATAGTAATAACTTTAGTACAAACTGAATCTTTCCATTGCTCTCAATAAACTGTATTTAATAAGAAAATTTCATACAATTTGTTATAATACTGATTTTATACACTTTTATTGATTTTGATAACGCTTTCAATGGTCTGTACTTGATAGGACAGTGTTTACCTGACAGATGTGTGTTTTTCTCTTTAAAACCTTTGTTTCTAAAGTTGAATGTACTGTTGATCTTCAATAACCTACATACAGTAGAATCTGCAACGATATATTTGAATTGGTTGCTTGAGATGTGATCTGGACCTTCGTGTGTAATATGCCTTGATTTTTTTTTTTCGTGTATTTTTATGCAGATTTGCAAAAAAAATATGCCTGTTTGAGATGCTGATGGCATGATGCAGCCAATCTTGTAGTGAATGATCCTTTGCTAGTTTATTGTCTCTGCCTACATATATGATAGTTTATTGTTTCCCACATATGTAATGCGACCAAATGCATGTTTCTTTAAAATTCGAAGTGGTCACGACTGCTAGTTTTTTGCTTCTTTCTTTTGTTTTTTCTTTTGCTATTTGATACTGTCTTTTGATCACATTGTTTATAGAAGCTATAACTATGCAAGCTATTCATTCAAAACTCTTACCAGGCACACATGGCACTCAATGATGTGGATGCTGCAGTTGAAAGCTTCAAGAAAGCATTAGAGTTAGAGCCGAATGATGGTGTGCTTCTTTTATATTAAACATGCATCCCATCTATGTTGTAATTTTAAAGATTTTGATTCGATTTTCTGATATTCTCAGGAGGCATAAAGAAAGAACTTGCAGCTGCAAAGAAGAAGGCAAGTAACCATCAAGTGAAAGTGCTTTCGCCAATCTTGATGTTATCTCAATTGCTAATTTGTCTACAGATAGCTGATAGACGAGACCAGGAGCGCAAGGCTTATTCCAGAATGTTCCAGACCTCTGTCAAATCAGTTGCGACAAATGAGGTTATTCGACAATGATTCTTTGACATGTTTTCACCTTTCATGATAGACTTTTGGAAGTCTTATTCGCATGAGCTGACCCCATATTCCTCTGGCCATGTCGTTATTGCAGGATAAAAATTGCTGAAGAGACTTCAGCTCCGAATTTTTGTGCATGAATTTTCTGGGTACAAGGGTCATGTACATAGAGATTTGATTAGCATAAAAAATCATCAGGTGAATTTTTTTTTCCCATGTGATTTACCTAAATGAAGCAATTCATCCAAGTTGATAATTCACTCTTCAGCCTGTAGGTATGCACAGTCGGGGCTGAGAAGACAAAAGTTTCCGGATCCCGTGAGAAATCATTTTCCTTTTCTTTGAGGTTAGAATTTCAAGTGGACATTTTCATGATGGATAACGAGGGATTTCTCCCTAAACATTTCAAAATAAATTTAGGTTCTGCCGATCAAACATCATTGTCTCTTTTTTAAAATCTCCAGACATTTGAACACGTCTTCAACTTTGCTGCCTTGCTTTTTTCGCTTGCCCTTGTCGTGGTGGATGTGCCTATGCGATGAGTGTAGCGCTGTGAAACTTTGTTGCCGATTATTGCAACGTACTCTTTTGACCAGTGTTCGTTGGTCATTTTGGAGTTTTTGTCTACTTCGATGGCAACCAGATCTCCTTCCCCTCTTCTTTAGACAGCAGAGGCTGTTTCATTATCACAACTTTGCTCTATGCTGCTTTGAAAGCACACGTTAAGGACACATCTACATATAGCCAGCTGGCGGACTTAAAGCTCTCAATGATTAGTGACGTGCGCCGAAGGGTTCAACCTTTCCAAGTCTTTCAATGCTTAATTATGTAGTTGTCGACACATACAAATAATGTGGGGCAACATGATTTGGATGTGCCCATTTCATCACCACTCACTTAATATGCACTGGATCTTATATATATTTTTATTATTCTAACAAATCCACAAGATCCATTTAGGTTTGAACACCTATTTCTCGAGATATGTCGAAAAAAAAGAAGGAAGAAATAACCGGAGAAACTTCCACCAAATTTGTGGAATGGTGCTCCGTTAGAAGCCACGCGAACCAGACTCTTGGCGATGGGATCGGGTGGCCACCGGCATCAACGGTCAGTAGACAGTCACCTCATAAGCTGGGCCCCACCGCGATTTTTTCTCTACCCCTCCGATTGCTTGGGATAGCCCTTAAAATCCCCAAGCGCATGGCGGTGGTCACTTCGACGGCTCCCTGGGCCACTCGGTTCACTGCTCTCCTCGCCGCCCCCGCTCGTCTCCGCATCTCGCTCTCGATCGGACTACCGGGGAAGCACCACACCCTCCCGTCCAGCCTTCGGAGGACCATGGCGTCCGCGTCGGCGGCGACTCCGCCACCGTCCGGTGTTGGCGAGAAGGTCACGGCGCCGTACGGCTCCTGGAAGTCCCCCATCACCGCCGACGTCGTCGCTGGCGCTGATAAGCGTCTCGGCGGCATTTCCGTCGGGGGAGATGGCCGCCTCGTCTGGATCGAGACCCGCCCCGAGGAAGGAGGGTACGTCGAGAGCTTTGTCTAGTTGCTTTTCTGTGATCCTGTTACATTCGAGGTAGTTGTGAAGTATTTAATCGACCTAAAGATTTGACAACAAACCTAAATTAATGATTGTGACAATAAGGGTCGAGATAGGAAATAAGCACTCGAGTCATTGTGGCTACGGAGATAAAAGGCCGTTTGCACAAAAGCGTAACTAGGCTGATCTCTTATGCCTGTCCTAAAATCCACTCTTTAAAGACAATATTATTGACTGGTCAGTTGCGGAACCAAAAGGTTGCCCACAAATGAGCAGCCTTACCATGCTTACAAGGGTTGCCTTCAAATTGAGATCTTAAATATCAGGCGGCTTGGGGTGTTCTGATATGTCGTTGGCAGGAGACAATTTGGTACGGTGCACATGTCATACCTTCTGTGACTGCCAAAACTAGCCAAAATGTGGCCGCATGGTTTAAAATAACACTTCTTGTTACCGAAAACTTCAATGCTTGGTTCCAGGTGATACTTGCAATTATAGAGAGTTGAATATATAATAACTGTTAATCTTGTGCAGGTAATTTCTGCATGGCGTACCATGTTTTGGTATTTGACTATAACGAGTAAAGACTTGTTCATGCCTATTGTGTAATTTACTATCAACCATTTTTTCTCTTCTTTTTGCAACAAAATTTGTATACTTGTAAAGGGCAGAGCTTACAATGCAATTACTTGCTTATTATGTTGCCGGGGAACCATCTGCTAAATCAATTAAGTATTCAGACGTGCAGTTATTGTGAAGGAATCGACAAAATTGGAAGATAAACCAACAGACGTTATACATTCAGAGTTTGCATCACGAACCTTGGCCCATGAGTATGGTGGTGGTGCTTTTGCTGTTTCGGAGGATATCATTGTTTTCTCTAACTATAAAGATCAACGCTTATATAAATTTTTTGTTGGAGGTACAAATTGCTTCTCTTTAACTTTGTTGTTATGATCTTACTCTTTCTTTGACACTCCCTGCTTCCTAACGTAAAAAACCTGGTGTGTGTGGAAGTTATAATTCGAAATCCATTAAGAAAAATGGTACCTGTTTCTAGTCTTAATTATTTCACAGAGCGGCATCTAGAGCTACTCCTTTGCAACGGATGTTAAAATAAACAGCACTTTTGGCATCATTTCTTTTTTAGTTGTAGGTTCTTTGTCTTCCATATTTTCAGTTTATCATACTACACTTATTATAGTTTTTCTGTTCTTTTAATCACCCTCTTGATAGCAGGCACTTTTGTTCACAGGTCCTTCACCAGTACCTATTACTCCTGACTATGGTGGACCTTTAGTCTGTTATGCAGATGGCTATTTTGACCCCCACTTCAGTCGCTATATTACTGTAATGGAAGGTCAGTTAGAGACATTAATTGCTGTACTGAACACCTGAAAGATTCAACATTACAAGTAGCAAGTTCATAGCATACTCTTCAATGTCACCCTTCCATTTGCTTTCTACAGATCATCGCAAAAGCAACTTGAATCCCAGCACTACAATTGCTTGTATTCATCTCAATGATGTAAACATTCAAGGTAAAACATTTTTGTGCAAATATTTATCTTAGCACATGAAATTACATCTTATGCTACTAAGTGTTCACCAAGTACATGCTAGTTGTGACATAATTTTTGAGGGACTGAATTTGTAAATAATGCTTTTCTGCTTAATCTTATGTCTTCAAGATCCAAAGGAACTTGTTAGCGGCAATGACTTTTATGCTTTTCCACGTGTTGATCCAAGTGGGAAGAGGATGGCATGGATAGAGTGGAGCCACCCTAACATGCCTTGGGATAAAGCTGAACTTTGGGTTGGATATTTCTCTGAGAATGGGTGAGGACATGCGTTGATATGGAAATAGACATATCATGTTTTACACTGTGTAAGAGGTTATAAAAGCATAATTATGTTGCTCTTGATAGTCAGTGACTGCATGGCTGAAGCAAGGAGTGCCATGTTGACAACCGTCAGGCATGTGCTGGTCAAGATGCCACTATGCCAACCAGCACAGGGCAAAAAATTGGCCTTGTCATGTGTTGGCACTTGGCACCTTTAGCACAAGTAAACATGATGTGCCAATCAACATGGCAATCTTTGGGTTGAGTCATTTGTTTGATATGGTATTTTCTTTTGACAGTCAATTCATTGCTTTCATGTCCAATAAATGAGGACACAAGGCTCTATCACATTCTAAAATAGCTTTTACTACATAAAATAGTTGCTTTATTTGAGTGTATTATAATTCTTAGGGAAGTTTAATGGACTTTCCTTGATTCAGAGCTTTCGAGTTGAGATCAACAAGGTTCAGTGACCATAAGAGCCTTGTCAATGTCAACTTGTTTTTTTAGTTTGTTTGCGTATAGGTGCTTAATATAATATCTTTTTCTTCTATCATTCGGGTTCTTCAACTTTTATCTAGCTTATTAGTTAGCTTTTGCGTTGGAATTTCCATCTTGATCATCATTAGGTGAAGGTGCTTTACTCATCTGTCTTATTGACTTGTGGTGCAAAAAATTCTTTACTTATTAATAGGATATTGATTTGAATTTTTGACATTATTTGAGATATTTCCTTTTACAGGCTTTGATTTTACAATGTAGTTAACTTTGATTGTAAGTATTGGTCTTCCAATACTTATTGTTTGTTTCATGTTTATTCACAGAGAGCTGTCCAAGCGAATATGTGTTGCTGGTGGTGATCCTACAATAGTTGAGTCTCCAACCGAACCAAAATGGTCACCCAAAGGTATATTTCCTGGTTCCGCATATTTCCCTTTTTTATGATACTCAAGATTTGCCTCTTGATAGCCATCCCATATGTTTTCCACATGATTTGAAGCAACTCATTTCTGAAGTATTTTCATGATGCTAAATGCTATTTTATTCAGCATCAGATCAGTTTCTGCTAAGTTATTCATTAAGATCTGATAAAATTTTCATATATATGTTCAGTTTGTATTTTTGTCCATTTGAAAACTGTATGCTTTAAGCAAGAACTGAGCTTGAATATGGTTCATGTTGAATGGTCTTGTGATGCTTCTTGTTTTTTTCGAGAATACTCTAGTTCTTGTATTTTCATGGAAGGTTTACATTGACATATGGATTTGATCTACCAATGTGGATGTTGAATTTGAATTTGTTGGGCACTTCTAAAATATGATATGTTGGTGACTAATATGTACAAATATGTATTTACCTATTTGATCAACGGTTAATAATGCATATTTTTTTTATTAATTTTCCAATGATACTAAAATCATTAAGGTCAGCAGGAGTTGTTGGATTAGGTCCAAATTGTAGCCTCCATTTTGCTAAAGAAAATTATTAGATAAACAAATCAATAAGGTTGGAAGAATTCATAATCAAATGAGTAATTATATTGCTAGAACATGATTGATGAGCACTAGTCAGTCCGTTTATTAGACACCATCTCCCTCGTGGTCTGCGCCTCATGAGGTTTGTGATGACAGTAGCGACATCAATAGTGGTGCATCGAAATAATGGCGATGTTCAATTGATTATTATTGCTACTTAGTCTGAGGTTGGGCATGTACGGATGAGCCATACTTTACGCATGCCACCCAAGATTCAAATCGCGAAGCTCGAGGATTTATACATATTGTTTATGTTAGGAAGGATAAAGGAAAGGATAGACAATCGATGACTTTGAACAAATGCGTCAGAGGGTCTACAATGTTGACACTAATAAGAGCTCGTTGTATTCGTAACCTTCATATTACGGAGGATCTCATGGCCAATAGATATATGGTGATAGTTGGTATCTTTTTCTAGTTTGATCGATCGTACATCATAGAGCAATAGGTTAGTTAGTAGATTCCAAACTTCGCTGCCCTACATGCCATGGTTATACTTTCCTTAGGAGGCTCCTAGAACACGTGTTAATGATGATGATGGTTACCAATACATCAAGGGTTCGCACACTACCAATATAATATGCCATGGGAGCAGCTCCAAAATCAGGTACGACGAATCTACCATATCTCATAAAAAAATATAGACATACAACTTAAAAAGTGTTGAGGATCCTGATTCACCAACTGTAGAGTCCTGTCATTCAGTTTGGTAGTAGAATCATGTTATTTCCATCAGACCAAGGTGAATTTCCATCAATATAAGCTCTGTTCAAATCATTGGCCCAAGATGAATTTTAAGTGCATAATCTTTTCTTTTTTGCATTGTATAATTATTGAGTTTGAGTCCTCACAAGGATCTCGTTACCTGCATTTATAAATTGGAAATTTTGAATTGTTGGTGTCCATGCATTTCTATTTCGACAACTTGCAGAATTTGACCTGCCAATGTATGTTGGATCTAGAAAATTATTTTCAACCTCTATATCCTTGTTGCGGGACTTTTTATGCTATAATCATATTTGTTGTTGGTGCCGATAAGGTAACATCTCAAAATTTTTAATATACTAGTGTACCACACTTACTATGTATTGAACAGATGCCCTTATGTGTAGTCTCAACTCGGCACCACAATTATCTTTTCACATTGTACCAACTTCTCTCTGTGATGGTCAAACATCCAATCTTGAGATGGCATTTTGTATGGCGAGACAATTATGTGTGCTATAGATTCAAAAATTTTATTGTTGATGTTTATTGCCCCTACATTCTCCAATCTGTTACTTCTCATTGTGACTTCACAGGGGAATTGTTCTTCATCACTGATCGAGGCAGTGGGTTTTGGAATATTTATAAATGGGTAATGTTTTCTCTATCTTCAATTTATTTTGTTAGTCTGCATGTTACTTTATTTTTCTGTCTACTGTTTTCATACTCCCATGCTTGTTCTGTTGCACTTTCTTGTTTGTTCTCATAAAAAATGATGATAATCCTTTCTTTTTTACATAATGAATTTGAGCTATGTCCTTTATGATTCCTTATGAAAACCTTGGTTCCTTTGTATATACTATATACTGCATATTGTTCTTCCACATAGACTAATAACAAAATATTAATTTTACTAAAACTTGGTTTACAGGGATTTTTGTTAAGAATAGTTTATTCAGTGAGACTATTAACTTAACATGTACAAAAATTAGTATCTATTCTATCATTACTTGTATATTGTTGTATGCAAGGTATGCAATTTCGAATAATACTGTCCGGTACGAATGGTACGTATCGGTCCATCAGCTGACCGGTACACGGACCGTCCGTTACCGGACGGAACGAAATATATATATATAAATATATATAAATATTTATATATAAAATAGTTTTATAAAAGGTGATGTCGTGTCGCCTTTTATAAGAATATTTATATATAAATATTTATAATCTTATATATATATATATATATATATATATATATATATATATATATATATATATATATATATATATATATATATATATATATATATATATATAAACGAAGCGACATTGTTGAATTATATATATATATAGCGAGCGGTATACAATATCGTACCGTACCGAGCGAACGTCAAAACTCCGGTACGATACGATATTGCATACCTTGGTTGTACGCATGATCTTTTTTCTTCAACAACAAAAGTTTAAACTTTACTGATTAAATATGTAACTAAGCAAAACATCCACAAATGCTAATTGATTGAATGTTAAAAAATTAAGAAGAAGAACACATAAATGTTAAAAAAATATATAAAGAAAGATTTAACAAACTAACTATTTGAAAGATTATAAATTATTATTTTAAAATAAAAATATAATAAAATAATTAGTTGAAAGATTAGAATTTATTATTTTAAAACAATGAATTTAAATCATTATTATAGAAATTCAAAGGTAAGAAATAAGTGTGCCTGATGTTTTTATTGCTTATCCTGACGTTCTATTTAAGTGTTCTTTTCACCCTCTTTAACAAGAGGGGAATAAACTTATCAAGAAGTCATCCTTGAGTTCTTCAACTTTACAATAGGAGGTTGTCAAGTTGATCATATGGGGAAAAGCCAATAGCTAAAATGCATCCTATTTTGGTATTTTAGGTCTAAAAGTTAATTACTTAATGGTTTTAATTAAGGTTTGACTTATTGTTCCGACTAGGGCACGTGCCGCGCTGTACCGATGTGCCTAGTGTTGGTATGACAGGGCATGTCGATGGCACCAAAAAACTTGAAAAACTTGAAAAATGAGGTTAACACCTGAAATTGTTGATATTGATTCACAAGCCTATCCTCCACACACAACAGAACAAACAAGAATTGATGATGCTTACAAAAAAGAAAAGAAATGGGATATTGATAAGACAATAGTAACGTGGAATAACTTTCACAAAATTCCAACAAGCATAGCTTAAGTTCCATATTATCTGAGTATGATGTCTTTAATTCAAAAGACTGACACAAGGATCCAACCAATACCAAAGGAGATACACAACCTTTATTTTGATGAGGAGGTGGCAGAATTGAATGGTTGGATCGAATCCTTCAAGGGCCGGTGGAATGAATATGGGGTTACACTAATGTGTGATAGTTGGATCGGATCTACAAGAATGAGCATCATCAACTTTCCTATGTATTGCAATAAAAGGGTCATATTTTATAAGTTGGTTAATGCTTCCAATAAAATTCAAGATGCAAACTATATTAAGAACCTAATGAACACTGTGATAAAGGAGATCGAGCCATGATACATTGTCCATATTATGACTGAAAATGGAGCTAATTTTAAGAAGGTCGATTTACAATTGAAGGAGCGAAGAGAAATACTATTTTGGACTTTATATGTAGCTCATCATGGACCTTATGTTGAAGGGCATTAGTAAGTTACCATCAGTAAGAAAGCGTATGGCAAGGGCACAGTTGGTGACAAAGTTTATCTACAACCATCATAGTCCACTCGTTGATGCAGAAGCATACAAATAGTGAGATACTCCAACCCGGCATCACTCGGTCTGTTACAAATTTCATCGCCTTAAAGTCAATCAAGCAAAAGAGGCACGGTCTTAAGGCAATGGCCATATCACAGGAATGGTCAGATTAAAGGTATTCAACATCAAGTGATGGAAAAAAGTTAGAAAAGATAATTCTTTTTTTTAGATTTTGTGAGGTCGTTAATGAAATTATAACAGGAGTGGAACCGCTTTGCGTTATCCTCTGTAAGGTCAATAAGGAAAAGCATTTACAGATGACTTATCTTAGATATATGCTGCTTACAACAAGAAAGGAGATCTAGTAAGCATTCTCCTATGAGTTTATGGCTAATCAATACTTACAAATCATCGACCGTAGGACTGAAGCTCATATTAGATAAACATCAAGCTTGGAGTTCGAGCTTCACAATTCCCTCCGTTTCTTTTTTCTTTGCAACAATACATTTTCTCCCTGCTAATTCTACTAGCTCATTCACCAAACTCAATGTATTAGATAAACAACAATATTGAGAAGGCTGGGGGTAGTTTGTTGATTATAAGTCGCACTATAATGGTCATATAAGTTAATGATTATTTTATAACTTTCCTCATTTTTTCACTTTCTAAATGTAAACAATCGTGATAAGTACTCAATAATTTGTACTGTTGCTATGCGTATGGAAATAGTATTATATTGCTGCTATAAATTGTGTATAGAAATTTATCTGTTTTGATGAAAATTTTGAAAATTGTGTATAGCATTGTATTGCTACTATTAACTTCCCATATAAGTTAATGAGAAGGTTTTCATGTAAGTCGCATCATGTCTATAGAAATATATCCGTGTTGATGAAAATTTTGAAATATAATTACGATTGTGTTTCTGCTATAAATTAATTTTTTAAATTAACAATTATTTGAAAAAAAAGCAGTTCTGGTTTAGAATGACTAGAACTGAAAACATTGGTTTTGGAATCAAAACGGAACTGTTGGGACTTGGGATCCTCTTTGGCTCCGGTTCCAGAAAATGTAGAACTAGAACCATCCGTTTCAGAACCAGGATCCTGGTGTTATCCTTTCTTCTTCTAAACAATCTGTGAGTATGAGATTCCTTAAGGATAAAATGGTTGAAGTTTCCTCTGGCTTCTACATAGTCCGTTGCGCTTATGACATCATGCTTAAAATCCTGATAAAGTAAATCACTTGTTATATGTTAGTTCTGTGGAATGTGTATTTTCCTTACATTTTATCATTTGTTTTGTTATGGATTTGATTTTTTTATATCTTTATGTGCAGATTGAACACAAAAACAATGTTGTAGCTGTTTATCCATTTAATGCCGAGTTTACAAGACCTCTATGGGTATTTGGCATTAGCTCATATGATTTTGTTGGAAAAGATGGGGAAAATGATAATATTGTTTGCACTTACAGGTTCCTATAAATTTATTTTCTCTTTCGAATTTCTGTTAGTATTTTTGGTAAGCTTTACCTGAAAATAATTTTGCCTTTCGCAGACAGAATGGGAGGTCCTACATTGGAATTTTGGACTCTGTTAAGGGTTCCTTTTCGTCACTTGATATTCATTTGACTGATATTGGTAACATTGTAAGTCTAACGGTTATAGTATAAAAGGATAACTGTTGAGTGGTTGTGTCAATTGACAATTTGTGTCCCTCTAAAAAAAAAAATAGTGGATTATTATTTACATCTTCTTGTGTCTCCCTTAATTAGACGTTTAATGGCTTAAACAACTGATAAGTTCTGACATCTGTGGTCCAGAAGATTTTTATTAATTTATGATTTGTTTGATTACTTAGAATGTTGAGTGGTGACAATTTGTGTCCCTTTAAACAGGAATTGTTGAGTGGATATACATTTTATTGTGTCCCCTAAATCAAGATTTTAGTTGCTTAAACAGCTGATAAGTTCCGATACCTGTGGTTTTGACAGGTTTCTGGCTCCTGTTGCTTATATATTGAAGCTGCATCAGCTACCCATCCATTGTCAATTGTGAAGGTTGAACAATGAACCACTGAAGATTATTGTTGGCATCATGGCATTTAAGATCTCAAATTATCAATGACATCTGACATTCTTTTGTTTTATCAGGTGACACTAGATGCAACCCAATCAAAAGCAATAGAATCTTCAGTACTTTGGTCGTCTTCCCCAGATTTAACAAAATATGAACCATACTTTAGCTTGCCAGAAATTATTGAGTTTCCAACTGAGTGTCCCGGCCAGAATGCTTATGCATATTTTTACCCTCCTTCAAATCCCATTTATCAAGCATGTTCAGATGAAAAACCTCCATTATTGGTCAAAAGCCATGGTCAGTAATGATATTTCCTGTTAAAGAACAATTACTCTTTTATCTTTTTGAACTGTCAGTTCTTTTCTGTGCATTTATCTTGCTATGTATGGTTAGTTAATGGAGCTTTTGCCTTGTATAAGATAGTTCATTCAGGATGTGACATGCAAAACTATGGAATATGTCTATTCATGTTGAAAAGTGTATCAGTTCTGTTTAATTTGATTTTTGTTGAAGGCTGAGGGTTACATATTTTACCATATTAATATCTTACCATATAATAAGGCTCACTGCTAGCACAGACCCATTTACTAGGTTTGTACGGGCTGCTAACCTCACGTTGTGGTGTTAGCATCCATAAGAGGCATTGGATCCTCTTTTGCCTGCCTTTTAGCAACCACTCACCCTCTTTTTCTCCCTTCACTCTCTCTTTCCGACTCTCATTTTCTTTTAAATCTCTTTTAGAACTCACCTAAATCTCTCTTAACTTCCTTCCAATTTATTTAGGCCTATTGGGGGAGATTGATTGGCACAATAAGAAATTTTAAATATTAAGATCCAGTTTGTATTTTCTTTAAATCAATGTAAATCCAAAACTATTGTCTAGGTTAATTTCATGCAATTATGTTAGGATTTATGGTTGATCTTCAAAGCTTGGCCAATTATACCTAAGTTAGGGCTTCATATACAAAATTGAACCTTAGATTTTTGTGGATTTAAACTATATCTATAAGGATTTTATATTTTTATTTTGCATCATATTGTTTTCTAACCTAATATAACTTCATTGTTATCAATACTTATTGTAATTGTCAAGAATAGTTGAGAAATAACCCTAAATTAGGTTTCTTTCATTTTCTCTTGATTTTTATCATGTTTTTTTTTGTTTTCTCTATAAACAAAACTTGCACGATATGCAATTTAACCTACATAGGTCTTATACTTGAAATTAACTTCCTTGATATGGAGGTCCACCAGTTTTGAGAGAGCTTCTTATTAGTTGTAAAGATGAAAAAGGTGGAGAGTTACCTTAGGTCATTGACAACTAGCGTAAAAATATGTCAGATCTCATGAACATGAATCTTAATATATTTCAATATAGAGCTAGGTCGTCATTCAAAAGTGATATGAGTCACCTTCACCACATAGATATCTCGAATTGCAAACGATGGGTTAGGGCTTAGGAGGTCGTCTGGAAGCGACTATCACATCGGTGCCCGGATGTGGTGTCAAGTAGGCAAGGGTTCTCTTATTATTTTGGACCAATAGTCTAAGAATAGAGGGTTAGGTTAGCAACTTAGAATATAGGAATACTATCAGGGAAGAAATTAGATTCGACAGACAATTAAAAGAAGAATAAATATTATTTGCTTATAAGAGACTAAGTGAGTAGGGTAAAAATTTAGAGAGATTGATAGTACTGGATTTAAAATTTGGTATGCTCAAAAAGTTAAAAACAGAAATGTAGGAATTGTTGTTGATAAGGATTTTAAGAACAATGTTGAAGATGTAAAAAGATTTGAAGATAAAATTATAGCTCTAAAATTTATGAAAGGATAAGATGTTTTTAATGTCATTAGTGTTTATACCCCTCAAGTCGGATTGAATAATCAAACAAAAAGAGAATTTTGGGAAAGCTTAGATGATATCATTCGTTATAATTGGAGGAGACTTGAATAGTCATGTAGGGAAAATATATAGTGAATATAAATGGGTGCATTAGGGCTTTGGTTATGGCGAGAAAAATAAAGATGGTGGTATGATTTTGGATTTTGCAACTTCGTATGATCTTATAATTGTAAATACTCACTTTAAGAAAAAAGATGAACATTAATTACTTATTAGAGTAGTCATAACTGTAATCAAATAGACTTTTTTCTCACTAGAAAGATAGATAAAGTTATTTGTAAGAATTGTAAAGTTATACCTAACGAAAGTTTGATGAATCAACATAGGTTCATGGCTTCATGGTATTAGATATTTACTGTAGAAAATGAAAGAAGAAAAGACAAGGTTTTTAGTTTCGAATAATACCGCCCATACCAGGCAGTATGTAATATGTATCGGTCCGCTAGCAGACCGGTTCATGGACCGTCGATTGGGGACCGAGGGAGAAGAAGAGAAGAAAGAAGAGGGAGAAGGGGAAGAAAGAATAGGGAGACGAGGAGAACCTGGAGATCGACGCTGGTTTCCCTCGTCTGTCAGTGACTTCTCGTCCGCTTGGGAGAAGAGTCCTCCGCCTCGTCGGCGCCGCGGGGAGAAGAGAGGTGACGTCGTGATGAAAACGATTATATATATATATATATACATATAAAGGCGACATTTGCAGAAAAAGATTATACATATATACATACATATATATATATATATATATACCGCTCAGTATATAGTACTGTATCGAACGAATCTCGAAACTTCGATACGGTACGAAATTTCAATCCTTGGTTTAAAAAATTACTAGGACTATATGGTAAAATTTTAAAGATGATAATGTAAACACTTTTAAGAATAAAATGGAAAGGGAGGCGATTTGGAACTTAGATGAGGATAATATTAATATTATTTAGAGTACGATGACTAATAATATTAAGAGGTTAACAAAGGATATTCTTGATGAGACTAAAGGTAGAGGTGCAACCTTAACAAAAAGTTAGTGGTGGTGTAAGGAAGTTCAAAAAATAATTTTTACTAAAAGATTATGTTTTAAAGATTGGAAAAATTATAAAAATGAGAAAAAAATTTAAAGATATAAAGAATATAAAAAAGAGGCTAAAAAAAGGGTTAGTATGACAAGAATAATATAAAATTTATGATAATTTTTATAATAAATTAGGTATTAAAGGTGGTGAAAAAGACATATATCAAATTGCTAAAGCTAGACAAATAAAGTATAAGGATTTAGGTAATACTAGATGTTTTAAAAATGAAGATCAAATAATACTTATTAATGATAATTATACAGGACTTAGGTTTAACGATAAATAATAGTGGTAGATTTAATAATTATAGATTTATTCATAAAATTAAAGCTAATTAAGTAAAAGATACATTAAAGAAGATGAAAATAACTAAGAGTGTAGGACCTGATGATATCCCTATTGAGGTCTGAAAAAATTTAGGGGACAAAGAAGTAGCTTGGTTAACTCGCTTATTTAACAAAATCATGAGATTCAGAAGGATGCCTGATGAATGGAGAAAGAGTTTTGCCAATTTACAAAAATAAGGGTGACATACAAAATTGTTCAAATTATAAAGGAATTAAAATCGTGAGCCATACTATGAAACTTCGGGAAAGAGTTATCGAATGTAGGATAAGACTTAAAATAAATATCTTTGAAAATTAATTTGTTTTATACTTAGAAGATCAACCATAGAAGTTATTTATTTATTAAGACAATTAATGAAAAAGTATAGGGAGAAAAAATAGATTTGCATATAGTTTTTATTAAATTAGAGAAAACCTATGATAGGGTTCTTTAGGATTTATTATAGTGTGTCTCAGAAAAAAAAATGTGTTTCCATTAATTATATTAATATTATTAAAGATATGTATGATAATGTAGTCACTAGTGTTAGAATTATAGGGAGTGTGTCTAGTGAGTTTCCTATTAGCATCAGATTACACTAAGGATTCGTATTAAGTCTCTATCTATTCACATTGATAATGAATGAATTTACTAGTCACTTACATGATAGACCTTCATAGTGTGTGTTATTTACTGATAGTATTATCTTAGTTTATGGGAGCCTAAGTGGATTTAGTTATAAACTTAGCTATGGAGGCAAATCATGAAAACTAAAGATTTTATATTAAGTAGGACTAAAATTGAATATTAAAAATGCAATTTTAGTGAGTCTAGAAACAAACAAGAGAATATAGTTAAATTGGATGGACAATAAGTTTCTTTAAGTAAAAATTTTAGGTTTTTACGATCAATTATTCAACAAAATAGAGAGATTGATAAAGATATTATTCATAGAGTAAAAACCACGATGGTCAAAATAGCGAGGGGTGTTGAGAGTCTTGTATGATCATTGGATACCTTTGAGATTAAAAGAAAAATTTTATAAGACAATTGTGAGATCAACAATGCTTTGGATCTGAGTGTTGGGTGGTTAAGAAAAACATATATAAAAAGTTTGTGTTGCCGAGATGAGAATGTTGAGATAGATGTATGGGGTTACTAGGAAAGATATGAAAAGAAATACTTTATTCGCGAACAACTAGGTATCGCTTTGATGGAGGATAAGATGAGAGAAAATCGTTTAAGATGATATAGGCATGTGCTGAGGAGATCTCTGGATACGGTAGTCAGAAGAGGTGAAATAATTAATATTAGTGGTACGAGGTGAGATAGAGGAAGATCTAAAAAGACTTTAATAGAAACTATAAATAAAGATTTAATGTATTCTGAACTTAACTAAATATATGATTTTTTATATATCTCAATGGCTGTAGAAGATCCATGTAACGAACCCAAAATATTTGGGACTAATGACTTTGTTGTTGTTGTTTTTATAAGTTGTAACCCTTGGTTAGTCCAAGTTCTTGATTAATTCTCAGAATTTCTTTTGAAAAGGTTTGACATTTCACTGATTAATCCTCATTATTATGATTTCCTTCTTTGATAAAATATGGATTCTCAAAGATTAATATCCTGCTTTGACATTTCACTGATGTGTACCTTATGCTGTAAAGAAGCACAAAATCTCTTTATGACATTTAAATGTGTGGACTGCTGTCTTAATATGCAATTCTTATATGTTTTCCATTGCTCTTTGTTCAAATTCTACCAAATGTAGGTCTATTTTTTGAAAAGCCTAAATCTGAAGTTTGCTGAGTTGATACAAGGAATTAAAAGTATGTGCTGGATAACTAACAGCATTTGGTCTCTTAATGATATTGCAGGTGGACCAACATCTGAATCACATTGTATACTGGATCTTAATATCCAGTACTGGACTAGTCGAGGGTGGGCTTTTGTAGATGTTAACTATGGAGGAAGTACTGGTTCGTTACTTATAACTTTTCTTGTTCAAGTCACTTTTTTGACAACTTACATGTTCAGGCTATTCTGGCCTTTTGGTTTTCTTTTCCAGTGAACCTTTTGCTTCTTCAAAACTAGAAAGAAGTTGGTTGTTACTACATCTTTAATCTTTTTATTTGCCACCTTAAATTTTTTTCCATGTATTGTTCATGACAACTTATGCTTGTGGAATACAGCAAGAAAGAAACAGAAATACGATATTGACTGACCTAAATGTTTTTTAAGGTTATGGGAGAGAATACCGAGAAAGACTTCTAGGACAGTGGGGCACTGTTGATGTTAATGATTGTTGCAGCTGTGCTAGATTTCTGGTATCTGTTTTTCTGAATCTCTTTTTTTCTGTGTAAGCATGACCTTGTTGATAATAACCAAGAATATAAATCTTTTGGGTTTCAAGGTAGAATGCGGAAAGGTGGATGGAGAACGGCTTTGTATAACTGGAAGGTCAGCTGGTGGATACACCACATTAGCTTGTCTTGCTTTCAGAGAAACATTTAAAGCTGGTGCATCTCTGTATGGTGTAAGTTGATGTTGATGTATCAGGCACTATCATCGTGACTAAATGCAGAAATTGCGAGTATTAATTTGCATGTAGTTTATATTTGATAGAAGGTATTACCTGTGATAACCCTGTCTTTGATAATCATTTTAAATTGATTATTTTAATACTACAGTGTAGACTTCATCTGTAATAGTGGAAATGGTTGTCATTGTTGTGTAGCTACAGAACCTTTTCAGTTAGCTCAAATACTATTGCCAACCTGCCGAAATAATTTACAGACAATATATTATCCTAATGATGTAGGTTTTCTTTGGTCCTAAACTTAACCTGCAAGTGGTATTGAGTTTGGTTCCTTATTGCAGTAAAGTATGATCATCATACTTTCCTGGGAGTATAGCAGACAAATGGAACCTATAGTGTATTAATGTGAGGTTGGAGTCCAAATTTTTGTTGAGAAAGCCCAGTCTAAAAAGCTAAAATAATATGGGAATAGGTCAATGTTAGAACCCTTGCAGATTCTAAACTTGGGGTTGATCTCTTTAGGGGATCGGCCTCCTTGGAACCCTATAGGGGTTCCTCCCTCCAAGTTGCTGCTCAAAGGCTGCAGAAAAGATTCATCTATTGCTTATGAAAAGGGAAGAAATACATGACTATTTATAGGGCTTCTAAACCCTAACTCCTAATAGGACTCCTACTTAAGACTCTTATTTCTAACCAACTCCTAGTAGGACTCATAGTCAAGACTCCTATTCCCTTACAACTCCTAATTCTTCTCTAAGAAAACACCTCCTACTTGAATGCCCCTCTCAATTAGGACTCTCCTAGCTAGAGTCCTAACAGAATGTCCCTCTCAATTAGGACTCTCCTAGCTAGAGTCCTAACAGTTTTACATGAATGTCCCTCTCAATTAGGACTCTCCAAGCTAGAGTCCTAACAGACCTGCCCTCTTCAAATCAGTCTTGTCCTCGAGGCTGATGATTCGTGAATTCTGGGAATTTGATCTTCAAGTCGTCATAGTTCTCCTAAGTGGCATCTTCTATTGGTAGATTCGCCCACTTTATTAGCACTTCATTAGTGGGTTGTCGTCGTCGAGTCACAATCCGTCGATCAATAATGGCACTTGGCTGGGTCTGGAGTTCTCTTTGGGTAGTCATATTTGGTGGGTGGTTTTGGGCTGTCTCCAAGCGCCTATTTAAAACTTTCGTCTAGCTGTTGGTTTGTGGGTAATATGTCGTACTCCTTTTCAATTTAGTACCCTGCATATGGAATAACTTTGTCCAAAATCTGCTCTTGAAGATGCAAGTAGAATTTGTCACAAGCACAATGCGTCCCTTATAGCAAAATTCTTTTGAGTCCCGATTGTAATGAGCCATGGGGCTTGGTGCTTCCTCCAATTTTTTATAATCTTACTAGTATCTGAATCTTCCTACCATTCCATCTTAATATCCTCAAGGACGTCGCTGGTCGGAAGTGAAACGGCCGAAACTTCAACTTGCTCGGGTAGCTACGAAAGCGTATATGCAAGAACATTCTCTTTCCCCTTTTTGTAAGTTATTTCAAAATCAAATCCAAGAAGTTTTGTTACCCATTTTTGCTGCTCAGGGGATGGTATCTTTCGCTCCAAAAAATACTTGAGGCTTTTATGGTCGGTTTTATTTTGAAATCGTCGACCAATCAAGTAGGGTCTCCACCTCGTTGCTGCGCGCACAATGGCGAGCATCTCCTTATCATATGTTGACTTATTTTGATGGGAGGGAGATAATGCCTTGCTAGTGTATGCGAGTGGTCGACCATCTTGCATAAGAATGGCTCCAATTCTAACTCCAGATGCGTCGGCCTCAATAATGAAGGGTCGGTTAAAATCTGGTAGTGTTAGCACCGACGTCGTCGTCATGGCTGCCTTAAGTTTGTCGAAGGTAGCGGAGGCTCTGTCAGACCATTGGAAGATATCTTTTTTCAGTAAGGAAGTAAGTGGTGCATTGATCTCTCCATAGTTTTTCACAAACTTGCAGTAGTAGCCTGTTAAACCCAGAAAGCCATGTAGCAATTTTACGTTTCTCGGGGTAGGCCAGTTTTGCATTGCTTCAATTTTGAAGGGGTCCATTGTCACACCTTCCTCTGATATGATATGCCCAAGATATTCCACCTTCTGTTGAAGAAAGCAATAATTCGTAAGGGTTGTTGTGTGTTCAAAAGGTGGTTTTCGGTATGTCTTCTTCGCACACTCATATTTGATGATACCCGGATCAAAGGTTCAGCTTTGTAAAGATTTGTGCTCCCTTTCATCTAGTAATTCATCTGCTATTGGAATAAGGTATTTGTCCTTGATGGTTATGCCATTGAGAGCTCGGTAATCAACGCATATTCGCCATGTTCCGTCCTTCTTGCGTACAAGTAGCACTAGTGAAGAGTAGGGGCTGCAACTTGGCCGAATAACTCCTGTTTCGAGCATCTCTTTTATAATCCTTTCTATTTCATCCTTCTGGAGATGTGGATACTGATTTAGCTGAGTATTTGCTGGAGATTTGCTTGGAAGAATCATTAAACAATGATCATGCCGATGGGTAAGAGGTAGGTTGCACGGTTCCATAAATATATCTGAAAATTCAACAAGCAAAGGAAGTAGGTTTGAATCGTTAAATTCTATTAGCTCTCCCTTTGTTTGTTGCTCAAGTTGTACCAAGAATCCGCTGCATGCTTTATGCAAAACCTTCTCCATTTGTTGTGTGCAAATCATCGTTACGTCGCCCTCACGTTTCCCGTGCAGTATCACCTGTTTCTCTTTACTGCAAAATTTCATAATTAGTTGCATAAAATTCCAAGAAACATCACATAATGTCATCAACCATTCAATTTTGAGCATGGTCTTATGATCGTCACGAGCGAGAAGGAAGAAATCTGAAATTATCTTGTGGTCCTGCAGCAACAGTTTCACTCGCGGGCGCCTACAATCATACTTCAAAATCCATTCGTCGGCGACCTTAATGTCAAGCCTACTGCAATTCTTGATAGGTAAGGCCATCTGGACAGCAAACTTACTGTTTAAAAAGTTATTTGTATTGCCCGTGTCGATAAGAACAATGATCGGTTGTTGTTTGAGAAGGCCTCCAACTTTCATTGTTTGCGGGTTTGAGTATCCGGCTAGTGCATGTACCGTAACTTTGGTCGGTTGTGGCTCTTCTTCTGCATCTTCTTCTTTATGTTCAAGGCTCTCTTTTGGATGTTCAATGACCTCTTCTTCTACTGGTTCAATCATAAGAAGTCTCCCTTTACTACAGCGATGCTCATGGCTCCACGGCTCGTCGCAATGCCAACATAACCCATTTGCATATTGCTCCCGAAGCTCTTCTCTTATCAACCTCTTTGGTGCAGGGACTCGGTCGACAGTAGGAGGGGCTGAGGGCTTCAGTATTGCTGGTTGAGGAGTGACCATAGTCCTCCGAGCTTCATGATTCAATTGCTCCTCTTGATGTCGTGCGAAAGAGATAGCTGCCATAAGCGTGTATGGTTGTCGCGCTTTAACTTCTTCCCGGATCTCCGGCTTCAAGCCCTCAATGAAGGTCCTCAATAGCTGTTTTTGAGACCAATCACAAGTTTGATTATATAACCTTTCAAACCTGGTTTGGTACTTCCGAATGGTGGAGGTTTGTTGGATCTTTGCTAGTTGTCCGTCAATATTCTCGTAATCGGTTGGTCTGAAGCGGATCAGCAGTCCTTCTTTGAATTGTTGCCATGAAAAGACTCCATAAGTATATGTTCAAACCAGTCAAACCATTGTATGGCATCCCCTTCAAGATGTATAGCCGCAATTTTCACCATAGATGCGTCTGTGGTTTTGTGGTACCGAAAATATCACTCCGCGCGTGAGATCCAACCAATCGGGTCTCCTTCTTCCCATTTAGGGAAGTCCACTCTCATGCATGGATAGTTGAGATCAGTCATAGTGCCTCCCCTCCCTTGAAAGTCATCTCTTCGGGCTTGGTGCGATTGGGCAAAGCTCTCTCCGTGATATGATTTTTTTCGGGCTTAGTAGTCGGCCCAATCTGAGTTCAGTAAAGAGCGTCCGAATCTTATCCTCCATTCGCGCCTCCAAGGTTTCGAATTTAGCATCGATTGCCTCCTTAGATGCCATAGTATATGCCTCTAAATCTATGATGTTAAGATCTCTCTTTTGTTGTCAGGTTAAAGGCATATATAGGTTGAGAGAAGTGATGGTCGAAAGGGTTGGTGGATCGGTGGATGTAGGCTACGATTTAGGCTTGTTTTGTGGCTGTTTTGGGTGCAGTTTGAGGGTTTGGTTTGGTGGAGTTTTAGGGCTGTGGATGAAAGTTTTGGATCTGTGGTAGATGACAGCAAAGGTTTGAGAGAAATCAGTGGAAATTGCAGCAAGTATGTGTTGTCTTGTAAGAGCAGAATTGTCGTCGAAGAAACAGCGGTTTCTCGACGTAATTTCCACCAAAAACTTGAAAGAATTGAGGAGGGAATTGATAGCAAAATCACAGTTTATATGACAGCAAGGATGACTAATTTAATCAAGAAAATTTCGGCAGTATAATAGCAAGGAAATTGGTGCAATTTGCGATAGCAGAATTCTCGTCGAAAAATTTCAGCAGTTTACGATGAAAATTTATAGCAACACAAAAATCGGTTTTAGAGATGAATTCCTCAATAGATCAATCTTAGATGGAAGCCAAGATGATCTATAAAGTGTATAAGAAATTTTATTCAAAAAAGATTGCAAATAGATGGGTTAAGGCAACAATATGCGGCTGAAATTTTTTGCAGCATAGATTTTTAAGTATAGCAGATTGGACATAAAAGATCAGAAGTTTATATTGAGAATTTTTTGATGAAACCAAAGGGAAATCCACTATTAGGAAGTGTCAAAGCTATCATAAAAATTTCGTAGAGATTTGGATAGAAACAACGTAGTATCAAGATCAAACAATCAGTGTTATGTGGCTGAAATTTTACGGTGTAGATTTTCAAGTATAGCAGATTAGATGTAAAATATCAATGGTTAATTTGAGAATTTTTTGACAAAACCAAAGGGAAATCTGGTGTTAGGAAGTATCAAAGATGTCATAAAATTTCGTGGAGATTTGGATAGAAAAAACATAGTAGCAAGATCAAACAGACAGAGTGCTATACGGTTGGAATTCTGCAATGTATCTTTCGTCGTAGAGATGAAAACTTTATGACGAAAAGTTTATGCAGCAATATAGGAATAATTTTTTTGGGATTTTCAAATAAAGATAACTAAATTGCAGCAGCAGTAAGGTAGAAAACCAGAACCTGTTGCAATTCACGGGGAGATCAAAGGATGATCCGTGGTGGTGGAGATGATGGTGGAATTCGGCGATGATCTTTTAAGCAATTGTGGGAATTGCTTTGGACGGTTGTTGAGGGTTGATGGATGGCTGTGGAAGGGCAGCGAGACGCCAAGAACGCTGCTCTGATACCAGGTGTTAGAACCCTTGCAGATTCTAAACTTGGGGTTGATCTCTTTAGGGGAACGGCCTCCTTGGAACTCTATAGGGGTTCCTCCCTCCAAGTTGCTGCTCAAAGGCTGCAGAAAAGATTCATCTATTGCTTATGAAAAGAGAAGGAATACATGGCTATTTATAGGGCTTTTAAACCCTAACTCCTAATAGGACTCCTACTTAAGACTTTTACTTCTAACCAACTCCTAGTATGACTCATAGTTAAGACTCCTATTCCCTTACAACTCCTAATTCTTCTCTAAGAAAACATCTCCTACTTGAATGCCCCTCTCAATTAGGACTCTCATAGCTAGAGTCCTAACAGAATGTCCCTCTCAATTAGGACTCTCCTAGCTAGAGTCCTAACAGTTTTACATGAATGTCCCTCTCAATTAGGACTCTCCAAGCTAGAGTCCTAACAGTCAATCAACCATATTGGTTTCTTAAGCTCATGTAGCTATCTGGCAAACATTCTGGACATGATAAATAATCGGAGTCAACACAACTTTTAGTTGCAACAAAATGGAGCAAAAATCCCTTTAATTATGATTATAAGCAGGTAGCTTCTAATCTTCGGATAGTTCAGTTACACAATTGACAAATGATTATTGGTAGAGCTTCAGTTTACATATTTGAGCAATATGATCCTGGACAACTTTTTGAATCCTAGTAAGTCAAAAAATTGAATGTCTTTGCTTATGTACTCCTTTTCTATTTTTTGCACTAACATTTGCATTTTGTTATGTTTCTTAATATCTTCAAGTTTTGACCTTTTCCACATTAATGAAAAACAGGTAGCTGACTTAACTTTGATGAGAGCAGAAACTCACAAATTTGAGTCTTACTATCTTGACAATCTTGTTGGTCAGTATGGAATCTTATGTATCTAGTTACTATCTGACTGCCTATCTAGGTCTTCTGATAACATTTATCTACTTTGGTGATTGTAGGAAGTGAAAATGCTTATTTTGAAAGGTCTCCGATTAACTTTGTTGATAAATTTACCTGCCCAGTGATTTTGTTCCAAGGTTTAGAGGACAAGGTATACACACGAGTTAATATTTGCACTCATGACTTGATTTTCTTCTTTCCCTATATTATTTTACTCTTTTTAAGTCACATGAGTTGAATATCTTTGTTTGAGCTACAACTAACAGGTAGGACTTTCAATTGGTTAAGTTGACAATATATATCTTCTCAAAATCATATATGGCAGACACCTGCAACGACTACATACCTAACAAATGCTTTATTTTGTCATGAATAAACAAGGAACTAGCAATTTTTGGTTCATATATTAAGATGGACTTTTGCATCCATGTTAATCTAGCAACACATGCTACCTTTTTTTTTTTTTCAACACATGCTACTTGTCGAGGGTTTTATTTACAATGGCCTCCGAGTTTTATACTTGCCATCAAACCCTCAAGTTCTACACTCCTTTTAATTCATGCGGGATTGAGTCAATATATACTCTGCTTTCAATCTGTACATAAATTTAGTAACCAGACTTTGCTGACATGCCTCACTTCAAGAAGTCAGCATTTCTACATTTGAAACAATCATCTCATGGTATCAAAGCAATGACCTTACCTGAAAATTTTGGTTATGTACTGCAGGTTGTACCCCCTGTTCAGGCTCGGAAGATATACAAGGCTTTGATAGACAAGGGTTTGCCGGTTGCTTTAATAGAATACGAAGGAGAACAACATGGGTTTAGAAAGGTGATTCATATAAAATATTGACATTTTCCTCCTAATTGAATATTGCGGTCTGTGAGTTCCTGACATAATCAATGGCTTTGTGGCACAGGCTGAGAACATCAAGTTCACTTTGGAGCAACAGATGATGTTTTTTGCTCGTCTGGTGGGGCACTTCCAAGTTGCTGATCCTATTTCTCCAATCAAAATTGATAACTTTGACTAACATATCAATATCTCTATGTACTAATTCCCTAAAATATTGATTTTTTCTCCGGAGTTCAAAAGTATGGTATTCTGATTACTTGGATTGAGAATAATCAAAGATCAGAGGGGCTACCTGGAATGTATAAATTTTACTATATAAATTAAGGCGGGTGAAAAAAAAAAAGGAGAGCCTCCTTTTTCTCCCTTTATGCTCAATTGAGACTTTTTTTTTTTTTTTCGTTTTATCCATTTATTTTACAGCTTTTTTCTTGTGATTCCTTTTTAAAGGTGTGAAAGGCTTAGGAACACAAAGTAAAAAAAAAGGAGCCTCAACTGAGAACAGAAAGAAAAATGGCACCCTTTTTCTTGGAATTCTATACTTTTAAGTAAGTCACTATTACTGGTGTGTTTATCTTCTTATCCTCTACATGCCATCATGTTACCATGAAGTTCTACAAATGTCCATTCTACCATGAAGTAAGTCACTATTACTGGTGTGTTTATCTTCTTATCCTCTTCATGCCATCATGTTGATTGTGTGAGCTCACCACCATGAAGCCCTACATGACTTCTAAGGCTAATCGCTCAAAGAACAAACTAACTAAACATGAGACTGTTGGCTTGCCTTCTCTCTACATTTGGCTCCTCTAGTTGTGTCATCACCTGAGCTTAACATTGTGGGTGAGAGAGGTTGGTGTCATTGTGCAAGTTGTGCAGATTTAAGTCCTTGTTTCATGATGATCTTATAACCCAACTAATAAATAGCAGGATGCCAAACCCAATCCAGTATGCTTATTGGATAACATCCCTCATCAGACATCCAGTGTGGCTCAATCAGGTAGTAACATCCCTTCCAACATATTCATGGCTTGAGTCTGTGCCATCCATCTTACTTCAGTCAAAATTGTGACCTTTCTGATAGATAAGGAATGACTGTGAATCATAATAGTAAGATTAGAAATCCATTTCAGGAGTGTTGGTTGTTGGGTTCCTCGACTTTTCACCTAACTCACAATTAGAAATCCAAAAGGCGCACGTCACAACCTGCATGTCATATAATGAGCCCATCCATGCACATAGTCTATTGTGACTAGATATTGAAGCTTTGAGAACCTGACAAAAAGCCTGCATCAAAGCACAACTAGTAGCAAGTGGAGTCATGCTATGTCAGTGCTGAAACAGGTGACTTTTTGGGATGAATCCATTATTTTAAGTTTAGCTCTTCAAAATTGCAATGCACTTCTAAGGCTTTGCACCTTGTGACCTCTTAAAAAGTGTCTCATGTTCAGTAGTTGCAGCTAAATTAGATACAAGGATCTGTAAAGGGTAAAAGTTTGCACAATAAAGTTGCAGCCCTTTTGTAGTGGGGGACCATGCAAAAGCTTCTTACAACCTAGTGAGGAAGTCAACAAAAGAGATGAATATATTCAATTGGCCACAATATGGTGTATGGAATAATATCCTTTTTCAACTTGAGATATGTTGGTCAGAGTTACTGGAGAAAATCTTCTTTTTTTGCTTTTCTTGGAGAATTACTATGACTCTGGAGAGCAACTCTTGATGCAGATGAAGCATGTGGTTTGTGATCCTGCAACACAAGTCTTCAAGTCTCTAAATATTTCACCACTGGGTCAGGCTCTGCCAAAGAATTATACCACCAGCTGTGCTGCAGTGCAGGCTACACTCAATACATCCTTTGCCAGCATCAGATTAATATGGTCACCAGTTTATCATACCCAACAAATAGATGGTATCAGCAAAAGGACCACAGCCTTCTCTAAATGGCACTAACTACAGTGAGACCAATCTGAATAATGTGAGGCCAACCTTCAATCTCTTGAAACCAGACCTCACAAGGAGAACACCTGCAGTTTGTTCCCACTCAAACAAGCTCTGCTAGTTGGATCCAACTACATTTTCCTGCATTGGTGAGTGCAGCAGAGCACCTGAAACAGTACTGCATCAGAAACCAATTGTTTTGTGTGTGGTGCCCAAGCCAAGTGTTGGCAGTGCACCTTAATTGCATTGCCAGATTTCTTCTGAAGTTCTTCATTTTCTCTCACCATGGAACAACACAAGTTTCCATGTGTTTAGTGCTGTATGAGTCATATTTACACACATATTGAGATGGTTCTGTGCTTCTCAACAATGGTAACACTGTTCATTGAAAGTCTTTTTCCACTATGTTGTTCATCTCAACAAAAGCAAAATTCTGTGCAGTAGAGCATAAGCAGTCACTGAAGTGTGTAGTTCTACTCCATTACTCATGATCAGTAGATTTGGGATACTGTCTGCCAGTGTTATCCATCTTGGAATTAGTCCCAGTACAACAATGACCACTAGAATCTGGTCCACAAATTGAATGAAACAGCAATCATTGGTGAGGCCACATGGTGTAGGTCAACAAGGACCGGTAGATCAATGCATGCCTTGGAAGGCCAACCTCTTGTCACGGAGGGACAGTCTCAGGAATGCAATGCCATGGAAGGCCAATCTCTTGTCACAGAGGGACAGTCTCAGGGAACCTTGCTGTGTCATATTCACTGGATGCCCACAGGTCCCTGTCAGATACCTCACAGGATCTCTCAGAACACCTTAGTCTGGCAAAAAGGTTGAAGTGATGATGGATAGTGAAAGAAGTTGGAAGTCTCATCAGCTGTTTCAGTGAATTTAATGATGCTTCCTTCAAAGCTAATCTCCTGCTTTGATCCTTATGAGTTCAGAATTGTGTGTGGATATGGTTCATCAGCATAAATATCTCTGCAACTGCTGGAGAAATGGTCAGCAAAAGAGCTAGAACTGCTTATCACTTTGTCTCCTGATTCTCGAATGATGAATGCAAACAAGATTGTGACACAGCTAATGATCATGGCGTCAAATGCCTCATTGTGGAGGCCATGGGACAAATGATTATGTTTTTCTGCATCACCCATCCTTCTACTGATCAATGCTTAAGGTGTAACTTGTTCATAACCTATGGCCTTTAGAAGAATCAAATTTGGATAATATTTCTTTCACCAGAAAATTTGATCTGTTAATTTCTTCTAAACAAGGTTCAAACTCATCGATGATATTTCTGTACTGTCTTTATGGCAGATGCATACATTATATGAGCATGCAAAAAAAACTCAGAGCTACAATCACAAAAATGCAAAATCTTATTCAACAAATTTCAATGTGCTTATCAAATCGATATCACAAACCATTAACACTTGGGATACCATGGAAAGCATCATACTGTGAGATGTACAAGTTGGTTATGGGGCCAAAAGGTATCTGAATCTGAACTCATATGGAAGAAGTTGAATCAGCTGCTGAATTGGACTTCTTTTGGCCATCTCAAGGCATTTGATTGCTTTAGTCCTCAACTCATCTGGCAGTTGCAAGCAGATCCAATCCATTAAAGAATCAACATCTTTGGCAAAATCACGTAGGTACCAGTCGAGCAGCTTAGGAATTGCCAATCTGTTTGGTGTGGAAATACCGATGGCTGCTTGCAAATAGTCTCTCTTGGCTCTTTCCAACTCATTCTCGACTTGATCTGCCGTATACACTCTCACCTGGATTACGAGAAAACAGAATTGTCAGCACTGTCAATCAGTTTTAGACTGACCTGCAGGACCGGAATTAACCTAATAGTTCAAATATACCCGAAAAAAAGGGGGCTACAAGACTCCATAAAAAATCTCTGTACCTTTAACTCTATGCATGTCTATTGTGGTAGAAAAACAATCTGATAGACATGCATGCCTTGTTTAATGAATATATACGAACTGCATCCTGCAGATCATAATGCCGGCAACCTAATCCGGAAAATATGCAAAAAAACGTATATGAGGTTTATTTCAGAAACTTACAGCGGGGGACGACCAACTTCCGCATGAAAGTGCAAATGTAACCAAGGGTTCAGGCCATTCCAATCCAAATATGCCTCGCATTGTCACATAATCACTTTTAGAACCCTTCGGGGAGACCTTTAAGTACACGAGAAGGAAAAGTTAGCAACCAGAATAATTCAATCGAATAAGGTAATAACCTACTTGTGTCGACCGATAAGGCAGCCTCAATATGAAATGTTCAATTGTCATTGCATTGAGTAGGTGACCACCCACATTAATCATAGCCTGGTAAAAAGAGAAAGATGTTAGAATCCTTTGTCAAAGAAAAGAACATTCTTGATATTATTTCTCTATTCTGCTCCCAGAAAACAAAAAGTGACAAAATGAAGCCGACATTGTACCTTTAGCATCAGTGCAATAATCATCTCAGGATTAGCAGGAATCCCTTGCTCTAGAAATGCCTGGAAAAATATAGATAGATATAAGGGATGTTAAAAAGTGACAAAGATGACTTTTTCAAGCGTCTGTGAAAAGTTATCAGAATTATATAACTAATAGTCGATTGCATATTTCCTAATTTGATAAAATAACAGTATATACCGCTCAAGAAAAGTGGAAGATAGATTCAAATCATCAATTTCCAAAACATGTAATGCAAACAGGTGGATGCAACTTCACAGTTTCGCCCATATATAGTGCACAAAACGAAACAGCACACATGTATTGATTGTGATCCATAATGCCTAAATGCTCAAAACTAGAATATTAAAAAGGACTTTTAGCAATACTCTAAATGGCTTTGGAGGTCAATTAGCACATTTCGAGAATCAGCTTACATTCATCATGCATGAATTGTAAATGTTAATCCAGAATGCAATCTTCTGCTGATGTGTAAGACCTGCTAAATCCACTGATGCAAGTTCTCCGAGCAGACGTCTGAACTTTAGGGACAAGAAGAAATTATACTCTTAGTCAATAGACTCAACTAAAGGAATGACGAATCAAGTTAGGAACAGAAAGCTCACTTTAATCTCGATGTAAGAAATGAACAACCCATGAGAAGGTCTCGAACATTCAAGCTTGTTTCAACAGCTTGGAAAAGTTTGTATGGGCCAATGTCTCTTCTTCCAAATTCTGCACAGATACCATATGGGTCTATGGAATCCGACTCTTCCAAACTCCCACTAGATCCTGATACTGATGGAGATGTCTCCATGTGCTCTTTTGTGTTCCCCGGGGAGCTCATCCGTGCGAAAACATCCATCAGGCACTTCAAGATATCCTCAGATAGTTTGTTCGGGCCATTCGGTTCATGAAGTGTTGATTCACTTGTAGTATTGGCCTTCTCAAATGCTGCTTCTTTTAAAGAACCACTTAACTTAATTTCAGCTCCTTCATCATAGACAGAAGTGCATTTTGGCTGAATAGATAACAAGAGTACTAATGATCATTTATGCTGTCATAATTAGTGGACAAATTAATTTCTAAAAACTATATAAATTAAACAAAGCTGTTACCCACGAATCTGCCTGTGTATTTCTCTTTGCAGTAGCGCTCACTTTTGGGACTTTCTTTGCTGGAGATTTCTTGCAGTTCCTACCAACATTACCACTAATAAGGTTCTCTTTTCCTTGCTGCTTATCAGTGACCGCCAAAGATGAGTGCGGCTTCTTTGGTGCAAGTTTGCCATCGGTGAAATGAGTAGATGAAGTGATGGTTTGGTCCATGTTCGAAGACCGCTGCACAGAGGTTGGCTGTTTGATGAAGGCGGCCGAGTCTTCAGGATATGCTGAATCCGAATACGACTTTGGTTGCTCCAATGTTTTGGAGCATTGAGAAAGGAATCGAGCATCAGATCCTAATTCCTTTGTTTTCTTGCAGGATGAGATAAATATAGCTTCTTGATAGAGGCCTTGCCAAAAATTCACCACCTGTTCTTCGAGGCGAACCACCTCTTCTTCTAATACGGCGACTTCAGCCAGAAGTTCCAGAGTCTTGGGAGAAAGAAAGAATTCAAAGTCAAGATCAAATCTTTATGCAACTGTAATTACAATTAACCTGTTCTATGATCCATAAGATGGAAGATTAAATATTACTGGAGCATATAAAGAGAAGATAAAAGGAAGGAAGAAGTAAAGGATTACATGTGAAGGCAGATATGGTGGAAGGCGAGGAAGAGCACCCAAAGGTCTGGTGAAAGCCCTCTCCAAAGCTCTGTGGATATTCTCTTCGTTTCTCAGCTTCTTCCTTAGCTTATCAACCTGCAAACGAGATGACAAGTTAAATCATATAAAACCAAATCAAGAACGAGTAGCTGAGAGACTACATCTTGCTGTTTGATAACAATTCAGAGAAGAACTGATACATCTTGCTGCAGAGCAAACTTCCTATCTCTTCTAGATTGGCATCTCTTGGATACATCCTCTGTAGCCATTGATCCATTACGCTCCATCCCAGTCTTCTTCTCCTTGCCGCTTCCCTTCGCCCAGCAAAATTTGCGAGAACAGATAACAGATTCACACTTGGATTAGAATGAAATCCACACAAGGAAACAAGCATCCATTAAAGAGACAAAGAAGCCATCTGGAATTCAAGCACGATGTTTTTGTTTTCAGCAAGGAAATCAGTGAAACCGATTCGTATTCTCATCAAAAGCCACCATTTTTCCTCAAACTCCCAGAAGAAACATAGCAGACTCTCTACTTGAGAAAGAAACCACAGTTTTTACGAAAAAAATATCGAAGTTGTCAAAAGCCAACCTCGAATTTGCCAATCCATATCATTCCGTATGCATCAACAGCTAAAAAAAGATCCAATTTTGGTTTCAGAGGAAGATCCACGGGCCCAGAGAGAAACACACGGCACTCTGCTTCGCAATAAAGGAGCCAACTTTCCAAGGCAAAGAGCAACAAGACCCAATAAAACAGACGACTCGTCTCGAATTTACGTCAAAGGAGCTCACTTTCTCGTGCTTCGGGGAAGCTTTCGTGCCTTGCGACCGCGTCCGCGCTTTGGCATTCATCGCCTCCACCACCATTTACTCCTTCTCTCCGCTCTGAAAGAGAGATGACGCAGAAAAGTATGCAAACCTCAGCAACCCAATGCCACTCCACACGACAACAGAATCACTAACAACATCGACGTAAATCCAGAAGAAAACAAATACGAAACAGTGTTTGGACCCGGGGAACGATCTCATTCGCTTGTGGGGGCGGGAGGGTTGAACGCAATCGAGAGGAAGACGGCGGAAGAAGGGACTCCGGACGCCATCGATGGAAGGGGAAAGAAGCGGTGAGGAGGCGGAAGCTTGAGGTGGTTAAAAGGGGACCGCTTTAGCTTTCGCCATCTCTCGCTAAAGCTAAACTGCGTCTTCTTTTGAGCTCACAGAGAGCGAGGTGGCTTTTATGGAGAGGACGCGCGATGTCGCGGCAGGCTCTGCCACCCTTCTTCCCTGTCGCTCTCGTTTGCCTCTGCAGGCTTTCGTTGGCTCACCGGGAAGCAGCAGCGCCTCGAGGAATGTGGCGCGGGCGGGGTTAGAGTTACTCGCTCGGTGGCGCACGGTAGCATGGTCCGGCGCGGCTGGGCGCTGAGCCGGCGCAGGTTAAGGCGCTGGCTTTTGCCACGCGGTTTACTTGTTTCCTGTTTTTTGTTTTTGTTTCGTGTTTTCTGTTTCTGGAACCAAAACTGGGAAAGTTAGACGTGAAACATTTTTTGGTGTTGCTGTTGCGGAAATCTTTGGAAACAAAGGTGGGGTGTAGCAATAATTAGAATAATGTTCTGCTCAGAATAATGGCATAGAAATGTAGTGCTATCAATAAACCTACAACATAACCATCGTAATTATTCTTATTTCTGAAAAATAAGAACTATAATTTTTAATTTTGTAAACAAACATAAAAATGCAGTAATTTTTTGTTATTAATACGCTATTGTTACTTGGTCCATAAAAAAAAAATTGGAGGGGAATATGGTGAGAAATTAGTAGATAACATAGTTATTATGAATAGTTTACTATGATTTAATTTGATGAGTAACAATTATTTTCTATAAAAAATTTATATTATGATTTCAAAGTTCTACAAAAAGGACTTGTGTAAGTCATTGTGTAATATATATATATATATATATATATATATATATATATATATATATATATATATATATATATTACTCTACAAAAGACTGCCAAAAACTGATTGATAGATCAATTAAAAATTTCAACTTCCTAATTAAAAGACAAACAATGACCATTAACATTAAAAATCAAAAGATAGTAGAAGAATCTGAACCAGAAGAAATATATGCATGGGAATAAAATATATACCACATCAAATGGTGAATCCAACTAATGTTCAAAGTTGAAGTTAGAAATCTAATCAGATATAGAGTGATCTTCCGATAGTGTTTGCATTAACTACATATCATGTGTATGTTGAATCATTAGAGGATAAATTTGTTGCAATCTTTCTTTCTGAATTAAGTGCATGAGGTCCACAGTGACAAACTTCATGTCTGGTTGAATGCTGTGGTTCCCATTGCAGTTTCATATTTCTATTTGCAAAGGATTCATAGCCAACATTCATTTCCATTGCAACCTTTTCTTAAACATAATTTAGAAGAAAAGTCTTACCTTCATTAAATATAGCATGAATCACTGCTTATATCCAAAAGAGAAACACTGACTTCTTCTTCTTGTTCTTCTTCATTTTTTCCTTTGCAACTTTTGATCTGTTTGGGGAAAATAGGGTCATGGTGGGGATATATTGATGCCACCAATTGGTAAAGGGAGCAAGTAAAGAATAAAGGTGTGTTATGAGTGAGTGAGAGAAGCTAATTGCCCTCACATGCATAGAATGAAAAGAATAGCAATTATTCTTTTCTAAAATAGTAAAATACATGATTCATTAGAATTATCATACACTGATCATGAGAGCATTAATTGATCCAAAGATTATGTCCATGATTCTCAGCAACTTGACTAATATAAAATCATCAAGAATTGTCCTATTGTCTTTGACTCTTATCAATTGTTCTTAAATGAAACTGTAAAATTCCATTTGGCTTGAAAGGATTTGGAAGAGAGAATGAAACATGTCAAAGGTTTGGACAGATGCAATCTCAATTATATAAGAAGGACACTAAAATCAACTATTATTTCTTGGATCAAGGTAGTTGTTTTCTATAATATGAATAGAAATGTATATGTGTTTTGTTCATAATAGAAGGGAAATATGAGTTGAATCTAAAGAAAAATTAGCTCATATAAGGGCTTGTGTTTCCTATATCTCTCTAACACACCAACCATTCAACAACTTGTTGCCACCACCAAATATGACCTACTTACCACCACACCAAGTCAAACTTGGGTCCACCAAAGATTGCTTTTATTTGGAATCACTACAAACATTATGCATCAATGGGACATATCTACAAGAATAATCTACCCTCTAATAATAAACTTACACAAGAGATACTACCACCACCACCACCACTACTTGTGTCTTCTCAGCACAACCATTCATCATGGCCTAATGTATGCATTCCATGTATTCCAACACACTTGTAGAAGATTCTGCAATATCCATGTCTCATTTTAACACCTAGAAATGTAGTGTCAAATGCATAAACACTAGTGTTATTTTTTACACCTAGAAAGTTATAGTCAAAGGCATATATTTTGAATGTTTCTCTCCAGATGAAGACAATGCATTGGACAAGGCCCTCTTGAGTGTTCACTATCCATGCCTTGGATTCACTGAACTATTGATGAGAAGGGACCAGAGTCCAATATCACCATGAGTTCATGCTCCTCAAATCACAGTCTTTGAAGCTAAATGAAGCAACCAAGCTGCATCAAGATCAACTCTCTTAAGAACCCTTCAAATAGCAAGTAGCTTGGAGTTTGAGCAGCAAAACACTGAGCCAACAGTTTGAAGCTTATGCCCAACATATATCTTAGATGGTTCCCCCTTGTCTCCCTCATGACAAAAGATACCTGTTTTGGAAGTTGCAATTTACTTATGTGAAGCTTGATTATTTTAAACATGCAGACATGTGACTCAACTGTGATGCATGCTATTAGTTTACCCAAATGCCAGTCTTCTCCAGACAGTCACTTTTCAATAAAGAGTGATGCACACAGAATGATAGAAGGGAAGAAAGATGACCGAATAATTATGTTCCAATCTGTACACCCTGGCTACTAGTCTCCTTGAGCAACTGTTTCAGTCATGACATGGAAAGGACGCTAGCTTCCCCCTAAGATTCCAAGCACACACAACTCTCACTGATCACCATGGGTGAACGTTCTAATGATGATAAACAGTGAAGATCATTAGGAATTCAGTCTTACACCTTTAATTTGCTTGTAAACGAAGCATCTTTCTCCTCATTCGGTAGCATCGTTATTATATTGTCATAGGGAAATGAAGTAATCCATGCTCAGGCGTAAGAAAACAATAGGCATTGTTCCCTGGAAACCATTAATCTGTGATTGCAAGCCAATGATCCCTCCTATTCCTGCTAATCTAAAATTAGTTCCAGCAGCGCTTGCATGAGATACCGCAATGCTAGTAGTAGGATCGGAGAGGGTGTAATAATCATGTGACTCGACGGGGTGTTCACCATCACCACTGTGAAAAGTTATCTTCTTTGGGAAACATGGATGTGAGGATATGATGGCCAGCAATGATGCATCGCAGTGAGAATTCTTTGCCGCCCAGCTTGAGGAAGGCAAGCATGCGCAGCAGCGCTTTGTATGGGTGGTGGAGTTTGCATTCACGTGTGGGAAGCATAATGCCACACTCTTGAGCTTTTCTCCTTTGCCAGATCCAAGGACACGCTTTGCACGTGGAGATGTTGGGCGACTCTACACTCACTTCAGCTCACGAACCTAATGCAGATTCACAGTGCATCGTATACGTACAGATCGAGGAGGAACTCTCTACCATTGAGTGTGTGATTTAACACCAGCAACAGATGAAAACGACGGAGTGTAGTTAACATCAGCAAAGGCGTCTTGCGGCCACAAAGCATCTGCCTGCGTGTCGTCTTCTGCAGCGAGCCATTCTGTGCTGGTCGAGACAGGAAATTGCTGCTTTTTGGCCGGACTGACAAGTGGAGAGAAGATTACAAAGGCAGCAAGCTGGGCCACTCGAGCTTGCTCCTTAATCACCACCTTGCTCCGGTCCAAAGCAAGCAATCAGGTGCCAAAAGATGTCAGTTTTATCTTTCTCTCTTTCTTCCTGCCACTTCATCCTGGGAAATCTCTTCGTTTTGCGTTTGCTTCTTCGAAGGACAGACTGCAGAAGAGAGAGAGAGTGAGAGAAAGAGAGATAGAGAGAGCAGCGTGGTAGCTCTATTCTTCATCGTAGAAGGAAACAAGGATCTATCAATCAATCGATTAGCAGTAGCTGTTTAGTTTAGCAGATCAAACTCAACATTGTTTTCCTTACGACCAAAATCAACACAGTCGCATCCAAAAATTGCGGTCTAAAGACACTCTTTTCTTGCAGGCTGCAATTATTTCCTGCCACACTGCTTCACTGAAAGGATCGGACAAGACATGGATAAGAGAGAGGTTTTGCTGCTAAAAAGTGGTCTATTTCCTTTTGTGCTGGTTGGTGCGAGCATAATTGGAGGCCATATGGGAGTCGGGTCTCCTTCGTGGTGCCAGCAATGAGCATCTTCTTTCCGTAACCCTTCGAGACTTTGCTGCTCCATAGCTTCACTCTATCGCATGCTATTGTCTGCTCGCATGCAGACAACAGGGCTCGGGAAGGCATTTGAACTCGAAGAAGCTCAATATTACTACGGAGTTTTATAGGTTCATCAAGCTCTTAATTAGGTTGAGCCGCTATCTGGTTCGCACATGACTTGATCTCCTCGGTTCGGTTGATTCGACCCGACCCGAATTAATTGGGCTTGATCTAATTGGGTTTTGCTCCATCTCCCAATTGGATTTCAGATCTAATTGATGGATCCATAAGTTTGGCATTAAATTGATGTTTGCGTCACAGCCTTGTTGTAGTTAGTCAATGGGCTGAGCCCAAACCACTCTAGATTGGGCCCAGTTTGACCTGTCTCGACTCCGATTTCCAATCAAGCCGAATCGGAATGCATGCGGCCCAAGAAGTCTTGCTTAGTTCTTGAGTTATATTAATTGATCGATCATGCGAGTCTGATCTCGTTCGACTCTAATGGTAAAGCGTATTTGTTGTTGCAGATCTTAGTTTTAGAATATGTGTCCCTAAAAATATTATTTTTTTAAAGACATTAATACCACACATATACTTGATGGATGAATATGAAGTGACGTTAATACATATGCAATTTGTAATTAGGGTTATGATCAAGTCCACTGTTTCCAATGGCAGTGGCGATACTATGGGTGAGCAGTGATTAGGACTGTGAGCTTGTAATTAGGGTTATGACCACCTTATACACATTTGTTTTACTTGGCAGGAGGGGCAAGAAGAGAAGATGTGCATGCAGCATCTGACAGGAACAGACTCTGGGCTCCTTTGGAATCACAGAGAGAGAGAGAGAGTGCTCAATTCGTCATCATCATCTGTTCTAAAGGTAATCTATATTAGAAAAGAATTATCTACTTGTGTGTGTGTGTGCATATATATATATATATATATATATATATATATATATAGGCACACTTCACACAATCGCGATCATTTCATTTGAGAGAGCGAGCTGCCCAGTCACTCTTCTTCCTGCTTTATCTCTCACGGGGCAAATGGACGTCGACTTGTCAAACTCTCGTCAAGAGAACCAAGTGAACATGATGAACTTGATGCTGCAACTTGCTGAAACCGATCAGGTCTCCACGGATCCACTGCAAGAGTACTTACCTACTGCCACCTTTGCTGCTCCTCAAACCCCCACTAATCTATCCGGCAATGGCGACCTATCACTAGTGAGGGAGATGGCGTTCCAGATAGCCGCGATGCAGCCGATCGACATCGATCCGGAGTCCGCCCGGCCGGCGCGGAAGCGCCGGAACGTCAGGGTCTCGAAGGACCCGCAGAGCGTGGCGGCCAGGCTCCGCAGGGAGCGCATAAGCGAGCGGATCCGGGTGCTGCAGCGAATGGTTCCCGGCGGGACGAAGATGGACACGGCGTCGATGCTGGACGAGGCCGTCCGCTACGTCAAGTTCCTGCAAACGCAGGTGCAGTCGCTGGAACGAGCTGCGGCTGCTGGAGCTGTGCCGGCCCACGGCAACTGCTGCTCCTGCTTCCGGGACACGTATCAGCTGCAGTAAGGGTGTCTGAATGCTACGTATACGTGAACAAGATATGTCGAAGTGGGGTTGCTTGGAGAAGAGCTTTTGTCTTCGTTCTTCCACCCTTTCTCCGTGTTTGTGTGAAATCATAACATAGTCGATCTTTGCATGCTGTTAATAGAGCTTCCTTTTCTATCTTTCCTCTCTCTCTCTCTCTCTCTCTCTCTCTCTCGCGTTGGGTACGTGAATGCATGGGAGTGGCACGTGAGAGACTGCAAAGTATTTCGATTGGTGTATAGTCTTCTTTAATAGTTGATCGGTGTCATTAAGATTAGTGCATGACTAGAGATTTTTTCCTTGGGTGCTTATAAATGCTACAAGTAGGATGGTATATATATATATATATATATACTGCACAGTTTAGAAATAGTGTAATAATTGTTAGAAATTTAAATACAGAGTACATTATATCATTAAATCTATCAGAAAAATCAATTTAATTATTTATGACAGTAATAAACATTGGTTTATTTGAGTTAAATAAGCATACAAAATATAGAATATAATAAAGAATAATTGATGAGAAGGAAAAGTAAACCTTTGCAAATATTACATCTAATTATCCGGGTTTAGTGAAAATTGTTATTTATCTTAATTATGTGATGATTGAGGGATGAAAACTTTTAACACTATGAATTTAGTCTGTTTGATAAAAACGCTATGAATTAAGGATGTTTATGGAATTATCTATCTCCTAAAATATTTGATTCCATTCATTAGAGAAGAGAGGAGATCAAAGAGAGGGAAGCCGATCACCATATATCATATCATATCATATTATATTTGTCACATTTGATGCACTAATGTGAATCTGGTCAAGCCAATAATGAAGCAAATCTGGCTGACCGATGTCCAATCTAATTGTCATTTGATCATTGTTTCTACGCGATTTCAGTTACGATCATAGAGCTGTTCCATTCCTCCATTAATTAGATCACACATTAATCAGATCGGATGAAAAAATTTCCCACCTTTTTTTTTTTTTAATTTTCTTCACTTTATAGATAGATAAAAGAATACTTTTATCCATCACAATGACATTTTTAGATATATTATGTATTCTTGAGGATTATCATTTGACCTTTAATTAATTTAGATTATACATATATACATACATATATATATATATATATATATATATATATATATATATATATATATAGAGAGAGAGAGAGAGAGAGAGAGAGAGAGAGAGAGAGAGAGAGAGAGAGAGAGAGTGAGAGAGAGAAGAAGAAGAAGAAGAAGAAGAAGAAGAAGAAACTAAAGCATACTTGATTTGTGTGTTATAATATGGAGGAAACAAATGACAATTTTTTTGAACCAGAAGATGCATTACCTGAAGAAAATGCTCATACAGTGGATAAAATGCAGCCTAATTTTCTTTTTTTTTAATGAACTTGGATCACTGTGAATTAATCTTAAGAGAATTGAGCAGATTATTAAAGCAGCTCCTATGATTGATTCTTAGGAGAGTAACATAAAACTATTGCTATATTGTTTTCATAAAATATTATTGTGTTTTTTCCCTCATCCAATCTGTTGCAAGTAAGAAGTTAGAACAAGTTCTTATGGCTCTATCATTTTGTTTGTCTTGGAGTAAGCATAACCAAAGCTATCACAATCCATCCATTTCCTTTGATTGTTTGATGCATTGATTGCAGGATATTTGTAGAATTGCATCTCTTTAACAATCATACATTGACAATATTACAGAAATACACTTATTGATGAATAAACATATCCTCTCTCTCTCTCTCTCTCTCTCTCTCTCTCTCTCTCTCTCTCTCATGCATTCAAACAATCATGCGCTTGTCAATAGAACCAGGAATCATGTGCTGAACTAGAGAACAGGTGTCCACCAAAACCTCCTCCTTCATCCTCCGAGACCACACATACATCATCATCTTAGACTTGTTGTCAGGGACCATTCATTGTTTGCAGTCTCATGTTTCTATCAATGTCTGAAAAGATGTTGCTTCCACCAGGAATGCCAGCAAACTAGTCATGAACAAGACCCAAATTTCCAGGAAGGCCTTACAAGACTCAGATCTCCTCAGGATTCTGCTGCATGTCGGTGCATCCCTCCTGGTCAAAAGAGACACAAGGATCAAAGCATCGACGACAACGAGAACAGCAACTCGGATGAGGAGTTCTTCCCACCAGCCTCATCTGTACATCTTTATCCATCACTCCAGCCACCTGCATGGACTTGTACTGCAGATACCAGTCATGCTCATGGATCTTTCTCACACCAACCTCATGAGAAATGCTGAGGGGAATGCACTGAACCTGCTCTGCTTTCAGTCCATGCATGGCCTTGTGGGATGTTGGGAGCTCAGTGCTCCTCACATGTGCCTGTCACTGTGGCACTTGACCTTTTGCTTTCTTTCCTTTGTTGTGTTAGATCTGAGATGGGGAAGAGCTCTTGCAACATTAACATTTGTTACCATTCCTTCATGTGCTTCTGGGACCAGACTCATCTCTTTCATTCTGACCAAGTTCCCTTTCCTCCTCAGTTCCAGACACTTGCTGTTGCTTAACAGCAAATTGGTCTGTGAACACCAGTGCTCTTATTTTCCATGTATTACGTACTGCATTGCAATGATGAGATGCTTTCATGCATATGGCAAAAGCATTTGCTTTCAGTTCTTGTAATCAATGCAAAGAGTGTATATTAGCTCAATGCTGAATTCATCACAAAATGACAAGTCTTTTTCTCCTGAGGTTAGCATAATTTGGAATGATGGATGCAGGTGTGCAGTGTTGTGTAAGTGCAGCTAAAAGGTCTTTGATTCTCATGTAAGGAGTCACCAGAGACAAATATATCTCAGTTAATTATAAAGCTTGATCAATTTATAGAGCACTTCAATGTTGGCTACATTTAGATTGATTAGACAACAGTTTCTCCACATGCCTAATTTGAAATCATGAGTAATAAAACCACATAAACTGCAACAAAGAAGTGTACAAAATGTGGTCTTTGATGGTAAATCACATTTACTATATTATTTTAAGGGCAGCACAACCTTCATATATGACTCTTTAGGATATTGCAATGCATGATTTTGTGAACCTTCATGACAATCAACAACAGTCCTTATCCCAATTCTATAAAAAATTATAACAAAGAAGCCATGACTTCTCTAAAATTATTATAGCAATCATTATCACAAGTGCTATTTCTCCAAGCCAATGTGTGCCTCCTAAATTCTCCTCTCCAGTGATCTGGTAAGGCAGCATAAAACTGATAAAGAAGACATTTCAGTGACAAAAATTGTCATGATCACTATTTCATATTGATACCAGAAAACAACAGACACTCTATAAGTGCAGCTAAGCTACATCAAAGGCAAACAAACTGCTTAGCTACTCAAAAACAGAGCTCATTGGATCGGTACATGAGGTCCACCTCCAGATGAATTTAATGATGAGAGAATTGATTATAATGTGCTACCAGAATAGTATGCATTCTATAAGGAGAGCAGGATAAAGCATTCGAGGACAGGTTGTTCCTTGTAGTAACATTTGAGGAAGAAACCAGACCAAGTTAATCATCACATGAATGGCAATTCAACAAGCTCATGGCTCCTCTGTAGTATGTTCCAATGATTCTGATAGTTGTTATTCCACCAGTGCACAAAACCGAATGCCGGTGCACCATCTTTCTTAACTGCAATGATTCCATGCCAGCGTAACTAGGGAGAACAAATTCCTTCCATGGCCTCATGCAAATCCTATCCATGAAACAAAACAGAGGAATCACAAAAATGCTTACAGACATAGAGTATTTGTCTCAACATGTAGTGTGTGTCCATAAAGAAAGCTGTTCTCATTTCGCCTTCCCGAGCTTTGTTCTGATGGAATACCATTATTTGCAGTTGACACTAGTAATTTCTTATTTATACTCCTAACTGTATGTTGCCTCAGAGCAGCCTAAACCAAAGGCACCTGAAACTAGCCAGCAGAACAAATTGCACCACTTAAAGACCTCCATCTCACTTCGCATATCATCAAGAAATATTTAAAATAATCATTTACCTACAATAATGAAAAATATTTCAGAAGACATACAAGCGTATATGCTCTTTTTTAAAGAACAGAAACTTACCAAAAGAAAATATTTGATCGCCAAAGATAATCATTCACCATTACCACAAAAGCAAAGAAAAACATAGGTCCCGGGGATTGGACTGACAAGGTTCTCATATCAGAGCTAAGACTCATGTCACAGGACACGGTCATTAACTGAATGCCATTAGACAGTTTCATAAAAGTTCACATGGTAAATGTTTCATAGTCTGTGGGAATGTCATGACTACGTTTGCTAGAAAGCAAACTCAACAGGAAAATATAACAGTTTTTGTTTTTTTCAGAAAAAGAAATAGAATGCTGCATTGTTTTAGATAATCAAGCCCATTCATGTGCCATTAGCAGATTTAGCAAATGACAACAAAGGAAGAGATGCTGAAATCATTCCCTTGTATTCAAATAATTGAGATAATTAAGGCTATTGGTTTAATGCAATATTGATCTTTAGTCTCATTGGGGTTCTCATGAGTCATGGGTGCCATGTGTAATCCACTCTTGTTGGATGCTCGTTGAGTTCCAACTCGGGACTTCAACATTTATATAGATGTCGTGAATAGAAATAAGACAGCATCTGTCCAGCTTTATTTTTCAAAAAATAAAAGAAAAGGTAATTTTTTAAGCATCCGTTGTGACAGAGAGGAAAATTAGGAAGTAGAAGCATTTTTCAAGCTATATACATTTAAATCAGTGCCGCATAAACATCATAGGAACTTGATGATTAGCTAGCTTCTCCTTTCCACTCAAACCAAAGGCCATTACTAGTGAAATAAAACTACTATAATATCAACACAAATATATATCACATGCAGCCATGGGATTTCACTGCAGATAATCCATTCAAAAATCAAACTGCTAGTCCCTGATTCTGGACAAATGGCTCCATTCCTAAACAGAGAAAACATATACAATCCTACATACAGTGATCACGTGTTACTATGAAATATAGTGTCCTCAGTTCTTTAATTAGATTGCTGCCATCAAACCAGACTAAAGACTGAATGACAGAAACCATTGAAGTAGCAGGTATGGCAGATTGGATGCCTCTACATGCTAAGCACGAGTATAAGAAAAAATCTGCCATTTTAGAAAGATTAAATTTGTTCAAGACAAGACAGTTAATGAATTGAATAGTTTATTACAGAATCTATATCTCTTGGATTAAATAATAATAAGCTGACAGATTCCTCTCCTAATTTTAATAAATCTAAACTCTAACCAGTACCAAAAAGTGGCAAGGAAGATTTGATGAAACTTGGAAATTAAAATTACATGATGTATAATCAACTTACTAAATCTATGATTCTAGTGAAGTTTACCTTGAAATATGAAGACTAGAAGGCACAAGTGAAGCAGCCACTCAGAGAACTGATCTGACCACTCTTGCAGAAGTATGAAGCCTTTCTGGTGGTCTTTCCTAGCTGGATGTCTTGGCTGGTAGTAACAGTACTTCGCATCTCCTGTGCTTTCTTCTGTGCTGATCTAAGTTTGTTTAGAATTTTTTCCATCGAGGAAGATCTTTTCTTTTCTAGTTTCATCTGGAATCAATAATTTGTGAATGAGAAAATTATTTTCCAGAAAACTAAGGAAAAGTATGATAAATAATAAACTACAATGTCCAATATAATAAGGTAAACCATTCAAGTTCTGAGCTGATCTAAGTTTGTATAGAATTTTTTCCATCGAGGAAAATCTTTTTCTTTTATAGTTTCATCTGTGATCAGTAATTTATGAATGAGAAAATTATTTTCCAGAAAACTAAGGAAAAGTATAATAAATAATAAACTACAGTGTCCAATATAATAAGGTAAACCATTCAAGTTCTGAAGCACCTCTAGTTTCCTGATTTCTGCCTCAGCTTTTGCCTTTTGCAAATTCTCCCATGCAGTGATCTTGGCTTCCTCTCTCTTATACCTTTGAATATGTTAAGAGTGGTCAGAAATTTGGGCATATATCAGACCAATTATAATACAATTACCCATATCATGCAAGCAAAATAAGCAAAAGGTGTTCAGAATCTTTCTATTTCTCCAATAAAAAGCGGAACTTATCATGTAGATATACATGTATAAATCAAGTAATTTTTTATAGAAGAATGATTACAGGCTTGCTCATGGAAGATTGCTCAAGTAAGGCCTTTAAAAAGACTAGCGCAGCAAGCTAATCACTTTTAGGAAGATAGTTAAGCTTAAAGAGGCATATAAAAAATTACTGTAGCAGTTAATTACTGTAAGGAAGACAGGTTCAAGTTACATTCACATAATGCACTCTCATGGTGTAGGCAAGGACTATCTCTGTTGGACAAATATCTGTTGCTGCCATTCGGCACTCAATGCAAGTGCTTTAATATGGTGTCACTACACAATCATTCAAATCTACGGATTATTAACAATGTGCCTCAAAGTTTATTGCATGCATAACATGGACCGACTCAAAAAGGATAGCATAGGAAAAAGATGATGTTACTTTGATGTGGATTTTGCTGTTTCATCAACTTCCCAACCAGAACTATTTGATGCCTCAGTCTTCTTTTTCTTCCATTCTAGGATGCTCGCTAAACGCCTATCAGAGCCTCGTGCTGTGTGTTTCTTGGACCATCTGGTGACCGTAACTTGATCATCTACCTGAACATCCCTAACCACCGACTTTGAGAAGTGATTCTCTAGCTCCTCAAGGGGAGGGACTGAAGATGGGGAAGGGGAAAAAGGCCTCCCTTTGGGAGAGGATGGAATACTTCCATCTGGACTCATTTGTGTTGCCACATCCTTTCTCAAAACTGCGGCTGAGACTGTGGAAGCTGATTCTCTGGTACCTTCAGATTTCTCATCTGCATGTGAATCCAAATATTATCTGGTAAGTTAAACTACTTGAAGAGGTGATAGGATTTATGCTCATTATACCACCATACACAGCATAAACTACAGTATATTCTTGCTTAATATATTTCAAAAATCCAAAAAGCTGCAAGACAAGGGCAATAAATTATAGCTTAAGGTGTTCTGTTATGTATACGAAGATACATTAAAGTCATGCTAATTTACAAAAGTATGCTATCATTTATGAGTTATTAGACAATCACCCGCTCTGAGGAACTTTGTGTCAAACATGGAAAGAACTGGAACTGCACAGGGAGGTGTACATGCCCCCAGCTAATAGAAATTATATCAGAGATGAATGGAACTACCATGCAGCATCCTTATGACAATAAAGTATAAATGAATGAAGTCTTTCAGAACTCGCACGCAACACGATAATAGAAACTCTTTGCTTTGATAATCAGCATTACTTGTTTTACTTAAACATGTAAAATTGAATAACCATGTAATGTGCTCAGGAAACCAAAGTGGTTTACATAGAAAATATTGTATGTGATATAAAATACTTTGTTCGAATAGGAAATGCATATCTAGAGCATGTATGTCAAGTTAGATAGAAATGGAGATAAATGAAAAAAAAAAATGAAAAACAGCAAGTAAATCAATATCGGTATCTGCAAATGGCACACGATTAAATCAAGCCAACAAAACACAAGATACTAGAATATTGTTTTTAAAACATGCTCAGTAGTTGAGTAGCAATTCTCTGACAAAGAATGTTGAGGAAGAAGCAATTAATGAGTAGAACAAATCGTCAAAGATTCCTATAATTTGCACAAAATCGACTATGGTGTCTGAGGTTTTCTGACATATCCTTAATAAAAAATAATTGTAAACATATCCATCATGAGAAGCTATTATCATAAAAAAGATTACATATATTAATAAACAGCACACACTTATTTGATTAGTAGAATAGACTATTAATCTGAAATGGAAATATATTGCTGGCCATGAGCACAAGCAAACATATAAAGTTCTTCATAGTGGCATGTGAAATTGCTCATGAATCTAGGATTTATAAAAACAAACAAGAACAAAAAACAACCAGTTGCATATAGTCCAACTCTTCCTAGCTTATCGGGGTTTATGCGAAAGTAATTGTTATTTGCAAACAGTGTGTGTTGTCAACATGGAGAAAACAGAAATTTTGATGATAACTTGCAGATAAAGGGATGAAGAAAGCAAAACATTGTCCAGTAGTACCCTGGGAGCTGGGCACTGATGAAGAAGACTCGATCAGTGTGTCTGACCACCCATGAATACTAGCAGATCGAACAACATAAGGCTCTCCATTACCAGCATGAGATTTCCCACCCATGCTGCCACCACCAGTACCACCAACTCCTTTTGTTCCTCCTCCACCGCTACCACCGTCTCCTCCTCTTACTCCACCACCATTGCCACAAAAGCTGCGTTCCGGCATTAGAACTCCCGCCAAGAAAGGCGAGTTCGCCGCATAATTCCGAACCCTGCCACTGTCAAAGCAGGGAACCAGCGGTGACGCCGATGAATATGCCCCGGATTTCCCAGCAGGAGCTCCGAGCGGGCCGCTCTTTGACTTTGGCCGCCTATGATGCGAGGGGGGCACCGACGAGCTCCCGACCCCATCACCTGAGACCGGGCTGAAGATCCATCTCTCTGCATCCTCCCACTTCGATGGCAAAGCCCTCCCATTGGCGAACGGCAGCAACACGCCGCTGCCCCCGTATCTCCGGTTGCAGTGCGTTGGCAGCGGCACTCGTTCCGAGCTCCATCCGTTCTGGTACGTGACCGAGCCGACGCCGTGCCGGTAGATAGGCGTCCCGGGGCTTGGGAACGTCCCGGATCTGCTACGACAGGAGGCGGCGGAGCTCTTCTTCATCCCTGCTACACCACCAGCGAAGTGCCGCGGCGGCAGAACAGACGCATAGGCGCTCCGGCCGTCGGAATCGAGCGATGGAAAGAAGCAGCCTCAGATCTGCATTGCCAGCTGTGGCGTTCTACAAGGACAGGAACTATGGTTCACAGCTTTACAATGTTAGCACAGATACAAGGCTTCTTCTCCGTGAGACCTGAAAAGGCTTGCGAGATGGGTATCTTTCCCTTCTGAAAGGGTTAACTCCAGCAGAAGTGGCGGTAACAGTAGCAGAAAGAGGAGCAGTACGAACCTTTGGAGGGATTAGGTGGCGGACGACTGTCACCGAGGGAGGGTGAGGATATCAGGGAGCGGGCTAGGAGAGGACGGCCTGCCCGCTGCTTCTGGGCCCGTGGGAGGGCCACTACCGGCGCGCTCGCGTCCGGCCAAGGGCCGTATCAATCGTGGAAGCTTGAAGCGTCCCTGTTAAGGCAGAGGAAGCCAACCGGGACCTTACAAGGCGCCACAGAAGGAAAATAACTCGATATGGATTGGGGAAACCAAAAAAGTTGTCATTTTTCAAACAAAATTCCACCCTTTCATCTATTTCTTTTCCTCTTCCACTTGTCTCTTGCCCTCCGCTTCCTTCACTGTTCTTGCTTGTTTTCTACATCGCCATCGTTGTCTTCTTTCCCATCCAAAGAAACGGCAGATCCGTTTAATTACGACCCAATAAATCCCTCGAACAAGTGCGCACTATTTTATTCAAACCTGATCTTTAAAAAAGCTGTCAGAAATGTTGACTTCCTTTCTCAAAAGCTTCCCTTTCTTCCGTCTCAAGGAACGAATCCGTGGAGCCGACAGAGATCAGACATTAACACCACCACATGTCCTTGGTCCGAAACAACAAGGAATTCGGGAAAAAGGCTCGATTTTGAACAGAGGGGGACGAGAGAGAGAGAGAGAGAGAGAGAGAGAGAGAGGGATGAAACCTAGACGGAGAAACCGTCGTCGCGGTCGGATCCGACGGCGCAGTCCCGGTCGAAGCGTGGTGGTCGGAGGCGCAGTAGATTAAGGAGTCCGGGCTGCCATTTCCACCGCCGGTCGTTCCTCTACTCCTCGTCACCTTCCCATCTCAGCCATAATGTAGGCGACCTCGACTCCGCGGTATCCCCTCCGGCATCCACTCTCTATCCGCTGATGCCGGTGGAAGGTCGGAAGTCATCAATTCACGTACCCAAAAGCGATTCACCTACGTGGCGCGTGACCGGTGGTCGCAAACTGCAACATCCTCTGCAGCGGATCTCACCGCGGCTCACAATGTCTCGCGGGCGAACCCCTGGAGGAAGACTTCCACCTACGTGTAAATACACTACTGGTGGACGTTCCAAAGGCCGAGCTCGCCTGTCTCCCGTGACACAGGAAACGCCTTTCTGCCTCACGAGCAACATAAAATGGAACCATTGTTATGCTGTGGGAGGGCGAACGTGTTTCGTGTCTGGTTGCTTTTTTTGGGATATTATGTAAAACCTTAAATATACACTATAATATTAACGTACGTCAAATGATATTATTAGTATATTAATATATAAGCAATAGATGTCATATTCGAATATATAAAATTATATAAAAATTATTTATGAAGATCTGACGATGGGGCTATCAAATCAATCGGATCACATGCTCATGTTGTTTTCCCAGTGGACAATTTTGTTCTCGTGCATGGAGAAAAAGATGAGGCAGCTGCAGTGAACACGCTGTGGCGACGGTCACGTCTCCTCTTCATAGTCCACACAAAGTGCACATCGTTTAGCTCCATCCCAGTCTCACGCTTGGATCTTCTGCCTCGCGGTGTTTCACGGATCATGATCGATCACGGCACGTGTGATGGAAAAGCAAGGGTGGATATAACAGGTTACGAATTCATGACTACGTCACGACTACGACCACGACTCGTACAGACAATAAGGCTTCGATTTGGCTTACAACTAATAATGCAAAAGAAAGAATATAATGGAGAATATTATGGAAATTACATACTAACTATGCATCTAAAAATATTATATTTTAAAATGCTTCTTTCTATGAGTACTATGCATCATTAGAGATGATTTTGTTCCATTTATTGACCATAGAAGAATTATATCTGATATAAGTTCAAATAATATATGTGTATTAGGATGCATGACCAGCTTACATCTGATGTCTCATCTAAAACGAGGAAAAGCCTCCGAAATAGCGGTTGTCATCTGTTGACCGAGTCTTGTCTTACCGGAATAAGGTGGTCTTCTCTACTCCAAATAGGCAACAGTACCTTTGTATGTCATCTCCTCTCCTTGTACCGGCTCAAGGATCCCTTACTGTGTCACCAGGGAATGGCGCAAGTCAAGGTGCAAGCCATTGCCTCCATGTTACAGTCCAAGGACACCATCCCTCCCGAGTTCGTGCGCATGGAGGACGAGCAGCCCGGCGCCACCACGTACCGCGGCCCCGCCCCCGCCGTCCCGGTCATCGACCTCGCCGACACTGACCGGGTGGTGGACGCGATCGCCGACGCGAGCCGGGAGTGGGGGATCTTCCAGCTGGTGAACCACGGAATCCCGGCCGCTGTGATCGGGGAGTTGCAACGCGTGGGGAGGGAGTTCTTCGAGTTGCCGCAAGAGGAGAAGGAGTCTTACGCGGCGGATCCTCGTTCCGGGAGCATCGAGGGCTACGGCACGCAGATCCAGAAGGATCCCAACGGCAAGAAGGCTTGGGGCGACTACTTGTTCCACAACGTCTGGCCTCCTTCTCGCATCAACCATGGAATGTGGCCCCGTCAGCCTTCTTCGTATAGGTATGCTTACTCTTTCCTTCTCTTCCCAACTCACATCTACGTGTGCATGAGTCCTCTCTCTCTCTCTCTCTCTCTCTCTCTCTTCACCTCATGATACAGGGAGGCTAACGAGGAATACACCAAGTACTTGCTGGGAATCTTGGACAAGATACTGGACAGCCTTTCATTAGGGTTAGGGCTCGAAGGGAGTGCTCTGAAGAAGGCATTGGGAGGGGAGGAGATGGACATGCTGCTCAAGATCAACTACTACCCGCCGTGCCCCCGGCCGGACCTGGCGCTCGGGGTGGTGGCTCATAGCGACTTGTCGGCGGTCACTATACTCGTCCCCAGCGACGTCCCCGGCCTGCAAATCTCCAAGGATGACCGCTGGATCGACATCGATTACGTTCCCGGTGCCCTCATCATCCACATTGGCGATCAGATTGAGGTAGCTGCTACAATCCGGCGAGCAGACATTTCATGTTGTAACTTCTTGTTTCTTGCCGTAGATTTTGAGCAATGGGAAGTACAAGAGCGTGTTGCACAGGGCGACCGTGAACAAGGAGAAAGTAAGGATATCATGGCCGGTGTTCTGCTCGCCGCCGCCGGAGATGATGGTCGGCCCTCTGCCCCAGTTCGTGAGTGATCAAAACCCTGCGAAATATAAGACGAAGAAGTACAAGGACTACCAGTACTGCAAGTTGAACAAGTTGCCACAGTAAGACGATGATGAACCCAACATAGTCCGGCGAGCTTCATTGTCTTCATATCCATGTCTCTCTCGTCTTCAGATCGTTGTCTGGTTTTGTAGCTGATGTTTAAGGTTCAATATTGTGGTACTATCTTTCGCTTTTGACAATGTTCTCAAGCCACGACTTATGTTACGACTCGGATCCGATGACGTCGTGTGCTGTCAGACTCAAGTCGACGGTGTATCCCGTATTCCCGCTTACGTCACGACTTAAGTGATGACAACGTGCTCTCGCACACATCACCAGGCCCAGCCGCGGTCGTGCCATAAGCGGTGACCCCATGGGACGTTAACCCGATTCCAGACAACGGTTTCGGCTCCTCCCCGGTACAGCGCACAGGGATATGATCCGTACCGTCCGCGTGTGCTGTTACGCATCTCAAAGTCATTAATCGAAGTCTCGACACGTAGCTTGAAGCGAAATGGAGGCACAGTACGCGTCGGAACGAATTGGCTAATGGAGCTCCAATAGTTCAGGATCCGAATTAAAAATTGGGGTTCCCTTTCTGGTCTGTTACGGATCCTTGATCCAAAAGCCCGCTGTATGCCTACGGTCGAAACGCTGATGTGAGATACCAAAGACGGCCGGAGGTGAGGCAACGGCCGCGGTGCCAAGAAAATGGCGAAGGACGCGATTCTAGGGTTCCTCCAGGCCGACGACGGGATCACCGACTCCCACGAGTTCACCGCCGTTGACGGAGTCGACCATACTGAGCTCGAGAAAGTCATCAAGGGTCTCAATGGCTTTGAGGTCGTCGAGGCCAACGCCTTTCAATCTCCCAACCCTGGTCTTTATTAATTGTCTCTTGAGGATTCCTACAGGAAATTTAAGAAGGACAATTATCTTTTTAGCGAAGAGGGGAAACTGTATGCGGTTAAAGGATCGCCGGAGGTCAACTTCTTCTTGGCCGTACCTCCGAGGGGATTTCCTTGGAAAATATGAAGGTCAGTGTTATTTTTTAGTTTAATCTTGGTTCTGGAAATGGAATTGGTTGTGATATTTGAGAAGTACGAAAATATATTTAAATCCGTCTTGTGGTTCAGGCAAGATTGGATACCTAGGTTTTCAGTATTGGGTCATCATGGGCTAAAAAGAATGATCGAATTGAGATTGCCAGGGGATCTGTATCTAGAAAGGTAAAATTTCACCACCCTTCTTGTTCTCTTATTGATGGAATGCCCTTTTTGTTCTTTTATCTTTACTATCGTTTACTCAAATGCTTGAATTTGTTGTATTTGGTTGATATGAACATGTCAAGGCTTTATGTGTTAGTTCTGTTTCGTATGCATTGTGAACCTATGTGTATTTACACTTACCAAACCTGTATTCGAAGGGCAGTCAGTATTGCCAATGCAGTCAGTATACCAAACCTGTATTTGAGGTCGTCGAGGCCAACGCCTTTCAATCTCCCAACCCTGGTCTTTATTAATTGTCTCTTGAGGATTCCTACAGGAAATTTAAGAAGGACAATTATCTTTTTAGCGAAGAGGGGAAACTGTATGCGGTTAAAGGATCGCCGGAGGTCAACTTCTTCTTGGCCGTACCTCCGAGGGGATTTCCTTGGAAAATATGAAGGTCAGTGTTATTTTTTAGTTTAATCTTGGTTCTGGAAATGGAATTGGTTGTGATATTTGAGAAGTACGAAAATATATTTAAATCCGTCTTGTGGTTCAGGCAAGATTGGATACCTAGGTTTTCAGTATTGGGTCATCAGGGGCTAAAAAGAATGATCGAATTGAGATTGCCAGGGGATCTGTATCTAGAAAGGTAAAATTTCACCACCCTTCTTGTTCTCTTATTGATGGAATGCCCTTTTTGTTCTTTTATCTTTACTATCGTTTACTCAAATGCTTGAATTTGTTGTATTTGGTTGATATGAACATGTCAAGGCTTTATGTGTTAGTTCTGTTTCGTATGCATTGTGAACCTATGTGTATTTACACTTACCAAACCTGTATTCGAAGGGCAGTCAGTATTGCCAATGCAATCATAGACTCTAGGATCTTGGATAATGTTACTATGCACAATGCAAAGTTATGCTTTAGCAAAAAGTTTATCCTGCCTGACTTGTGTCAATGCCTGCATTAGGTTTACACAGACATCAACCAAAAAAATATATTATTTGTTTATTATAGTTCCTAGTGATTTTTTTCTTTTCCCGGAAAGCTTGATTTTTAAAAAGAAAGGGGATAACCTTGAATTCCTCAGGAAGATCGGTGCCTCTAGTTAATGTCGAATCATGTCTTAAGTTCTCTTATAAATCTTTTAAAGTCCAACTCTCTGAACTCTGAAATACCTTATCAATGTTCTAAAGTTCATGTGTTATAGTTACTATTATATTTGGTTAATTTTTGCATTGCTACAAATGGATCTTTGTTCTCCCTAGTATGGCTTATATGTATGAGGAGAGGAGAGGAGAGGAAAGGAGAGGAAGGTGATTGACGGTCGACAGTCTGACAGTTTGCAGTCAATAATCCTGTTATTGATAATCAACAGTTCGTAGTTGGACTGGTATCTTAGCCTGGCGTTGGCTCTCAATGATAGGACTCCCCCACTCCTCAACCTCCTCTCTTTTCCTTCTCCTATTGGGCACTGGGTTATAGGGATTTTTGTTCCTAGTTGGGTCTAGCGAAGAGTAAAGATGTGGTTTGTTGCTTATAGATAGATATGCTTTTCAATTTTGAGACCCAAAAACTACAAATTTTCATTTGAACTGATATTACATATAATGAAAAAAATAGCCCATCTTGCCTCACTCAACGCTTGTGAGGTAAGACACCAGTCCCATAAACATCAAAGTTCTCCAAAGTATATGATTACTACTAATTCTGTATTCTTCATAATTTGATTTCATAATCACTTGTTATGTTAGTAATAGGGCAACCATGTCTTGATCTAGGAGCTCTGGTGTCTCCAATCACAATACCTAGATCAAAGCCATTCCATTAGTATGAGAAGGCTCTGCACCTTCTTTGTAGTTTCAGGTTTTCAGGGTCTATCTGTTTGCATTTCAGTCTCCCTTACTTGTCCTGATTTTACAAAGACATTAACCTGCCTGTAAATAATTTAGTGTTCAACTGTAGAACTTTAGAGCACCTCAGCTCGGATGCTGGCTGAAGCATTATGTTCAGACTTCAGAGTATTTTGCATTTCTTTATCTGACTACGGTATTTCATCCTTGTTGTTTAGGCATATTAAAGCTTGTGCCTAAAACCAAGCACGGAAATCTTTTGGTAGCAAATTCTTTTTTCATATCTTGAACTTAAAATGTTCCTGATCTTGTCTGAACTGGTTCTGTTGTTCAGTTATCATGAAGGTTTGAAGAAATGGGTGGAGGTTGGGAACTCTGGCATGTTCACACCTGAAATGGTGCTCCCTATGCACGGGGTTTCCCTTGAGAGGTAATTGTGTTTGCTTGATTCTTTAGAACGCAAGGCATATCGTAATTCAGAAAGCAACCTGCTGTTACCATTGCAGCATAAGTTGCTTGAGGCACAACTTAAATGAGGTCTAACATAAATTATTTAAGTTTTGTTAGGCTACATTAGAATGATCATTCAGTTGTTGTCAGATGTGATGTCAACAGTTTGTGGTCGACACAGTTAAAGATGATTGACCTTTTGTCTCGTTTCGGAAAAGATTAGTTGTGTTGTAGCATCCATTTTTATCCATGATTAGATGGAGAAAAACTAGACATAGTACAGAAGTACCAAAGTCAGGGTGAACTACTGATCAAATGCTTGGTTAAGATCCTGCGGAAATTACTGCTGTTCGGAGCTGCATCATGCATTCTTAACTCTTGTTATAATCTACGAAACAACATTTTTAGCCAGTACATATCTTTGTCTTTTGGTACTCTATGTTACTCCATTTAGTGGCTTTTAAATTTCTGTCAAATCCAGGCCAACTATGATTTATATAGAATTGACAAAATTCAAGATCTCTTAGGACTGAAGGTCTGACAAATTTAGTCAAGTATGGTTGGATTAGAATATTGGTCCGGAACTAGGGTGGTAGATCTACTCCTGACCAATTTATGATCATGTTTAAGATCTTATTTTGTAATATCCAGCCAACTGAGCCACTTTTGTTGCTAAATGATTAGTACTACTCAAGTTTAGTAATATTTTGATCAACCATAAACTTTTTTTCTCTTTTTTTATTAATCGGTGAATTTGTTCAAGAACCTACATGTGCCAATTGTCCCGTATTTAAAGAAAAATAAGAGATAAGTAATTTGAATGCTCAGGGTAGGTATTATTGGTTGATCCATGGGCTGATCCATTTGCGACCATTTATTATTTTGTTGGTTTCCTATACCCATTACCAACGCATTTATGAAAGTTCTTCCATATCTGTTTACTGTCTAGCTGGCTGGTCTAGTTTGCTTACTATTATTTATAGATGTTTTGATTTGCTTTCTCCTTATTTATAAGGATAAATCCGAGTATAAATTGGCATATTATTCAGCTGACTTGCCTTCAGTAAATTGAATCATCTGGTTCTCTCAACTTTGCTTCTATGTTGGAATTTTTAATGATACAAGCCTAAGTCTTAGGACTAATGTACATAAGATTGAAAACCAATTCAATTCAAAAACTTAGTAAGTTGCACATAAAACTCAGTGTGTGTCACCCAACTCTTTTAATCCTTAGCCATGTTAATTTTAATCATCACTCAATCTTCATCTCATGCATAAATATTTTTCTAACAAATCCCACCTTTATTAAAAGAATTGTGTTACTCTGTTTTCTTAGACAATCTCATTTGTCCATGTTATAGCTGTGAGTTTTGCTTCACCACTCTAATTTGTCAATTACACTCATGTTTGAAAAATGTTGACAAAATGACAATCACATCCCTCAATGAATTGACAGTTCTTCCCTGCTTTGCCTTATCAAAAGGAACCAAACTAAATGAAAAGCCAAAGACTTCAGTTTCTACAAGAAAAATACAATGTACTTAGATGGTCTCTCAGGGAGGTTTAGCCAGATTCAAAGCACCCATAGGAACAAGACAGCCATTTTCTTGGACTGCACCACCGGCAGTAGGCCACTCAAATTGTCATGTTTGTGATAAGGAGCAATAAAGTGCACAGACACAACAAACAAGTGACCCAAACATGACTTTAGGGAAGCCCCATGGAGACTTCGCATCCATATCCCATGGACCAGCTCATAAATCATTCACATCCCTGGATGTGTACACTCCACCAATGTTCATAATCCCGCCCCTACATTTCAGATTCAGGAGCTTGCTGGTCCTACATTTATTTTACCATCCCTTTAATTCTAAAGCTCCTTTGGCTTTGTTAGTACTGAGATATCATTAAAGTTAGCTGAGACTTGGAAATACCGAAATACTGGGGACAAAGACTTTGGAAATATCTGAATTATTGTAGAATATGCATGAAATTCCCCAACTGAACACAAAATTAGGAATAAATTTGAAAAAAAAAATCATGTAGTTGAATATTAATTGAAAACTTTCCATCAGAACTTACATGAAGATTTTAGAGAAATATAGAAGTTATGTAATTATAGATCAAAAGAGGTCTCATGGAACAAAACATGAGGACAAGGTTGGCTTACCTACTTGGATAGATGTAACTTGCATTGGGGTCTTAGTTTACATGTCCCACACAGATTTATTAAGGTCTTGTTATAGCTATGATGATTGACCCTTGTTTGTATCAACAAATGCACAGAACTCTTTGGTTCACCTTCAATTGCCACTCGCCACTTTATTGTCATGTCATGCATGCAGCTTCCCCAAGATCTATAAAAGAGGTCAAAGCCCTAAATAGAACAAATGACCTTCTAATTCTGTTAACACTTCATTTACAAAATAGATGCTTAGCATAATAGACATGATGGGAACTTTGTGAAAACCTTGTCTTGCTTTAGACAGCTTTATTTTTCTCTTTGTTAACACTTTAGGGATGGGATGCATATAATTAATTTTCAGAAAGAAAATTACACACATGTCAGGTCTAAGTTGGATCAAGACAAGCACAATAGGCTATGAGTTGATCACTACTGAAAAAGGGGGTCCTCAATAATTTCTTGCCGAACGTATCTTTATGTGAATCAAAAGCTAGATACGGGCCACAAGTGATACATACATAGCACTCCAATTTCAAGACAAAAAGGAAGTCTTTAGAAGATGTTGAAGCCCTTCCTCTTGGGAAAGTGCAAAATTATAGGAGGTGGTGTAGGGCCTGAAGATGTCTCCTATCTTTTGTTCACGAACCTTCCCTTCTCCCATCGTCAGATCAGTACACAAAAATGTTTGCTTGTGAGAACACTTGTGGCGAGAGGTGATTGGTCCATTTCTATGCCTCCTGTGATTTATTTGTCTTTCTTTCAGAAGTAGAAATGATTTATGTTATTATTCAGATGCTGAGAATTCATCTTGGTCCATTTCTATGCCTCCTGTGATTTATTTGTCTTTCTTTCAGAAGTAGAAATGATTTATGTTATTATTCAGATGCTGAGAATTCATCTTCTTCGGTTGTGTCAGTGAGGAAACCAAGCAAGTAGCTGAAAGAAAGAGAGGACACTCGAAGACGGTCCTCTTGAGCTAAACCGAGGTCCAACTTACAAGGTCAGTGTTCTTCTATTTGTCCTTCCTGGTAAATATTCGCTATGTTTATAGGTTACATACATCTGGTATATGCCTTAATGATTAGGGTTGTCTTCTTGCTCATAGACTGACTGGTTGACTCCGTGTAGTCTTCTTCTATCCATGGTAGGCTTACTGACCCATATAAAAAGGAATAAATATCTAAGACAATTTAACTACAAGTTGAAGTTTTCTAGTACATGATAAAATTTTACCATAACTCGAGATGGATATGAAAGAAGCCCTGCAATGAGCCTCTTTTATTCACATGATGAGGTCTCTTTCAAGTCTTCTAATCTTTTCCCCGCCCAAAGGTATAAATGATAGATGAGTCCCAACTGCAAATGGGTTCTGTTGAACGTGCCCACCACATGTTAACTCTCATCTTTCTCACATATCTCCATGGCTTTTTTTTTTTTTATTAAAACTCAAAAAGTATTCTGAAAACAAAGATAATGACATCATATGCCTCTTAAAATTACCTTCCCAAAAGCTACAAAATTAGCCTATGTGCCTCATTATTATAGGCTCGATGTATATGTTGGCAGTTAAACAAACATGTATCACTGTGCAGATTGCAAAGGTGCCAAGGCACCACCCTAGTATGACCATTGACAAAACTGATGCATTCATTCCATAGACACTGTACAAATCACTATATTCCTCCAGTCTCGATGTTTTGCCTCGTCAAAGGCAGCCAGCTTGCATGTCCAGAGTAGTTACCAGTACATTCTTGGTTTTGACTACATATCTCCAATTTGTTGGCAAACCCATGTTTTAGATTACATTATGTAGTAGTTAACGGGCACACATGCATGCACAGTACGTAGCCACGTGCAGAGACACAACCCATCCAATAGTTGACTCTTAATATTCTCCTTTTTTATTTTTTTTTATTTTTAAAGATACTGACTAACTTAGCTAAGTAGTAAATTAACTTGGACATGACATATATATATATATATATATATATATATATATATATATATATCAGTTAAGTTTGGATATATTTGCCCAGTGATAATGAACATGAAACATTGATGGCCCCATTTATATACTTCCTCTCTTGAACCTGCGTCTGATAGCAAAAATTTGGGCCATGGACATACAAGACCACCAAAGGGAGAGAGTGAAGACAGCTAGTGAAGGTAATAAGGGTGGTGTTGTTCCTCCACCACCCCCACCATCATCAGCAGCTGCTTCCCCTTCTCATGAGTTCTCCTTCACCATCTCCTTCCACCCTCCACTAAGCTCAGCACCAAAGACCCTCAAAAGCAGCAAGGCCACGGCCACTTCCGCCGTCGACTTGGCCCCGGCTGACGACATCTTCCTTCACGGCCACCTCCTCCCCCTCCACCTGCTCCCTTCCCCGACCAGCCCTCCCCGCCCCTCGGACATAACCTTCGAAAACTTCGGCCTCACTGTCGACGACGCCGACGCCGACCGAAGCCAGAAGCATGAGGCCGGCGTCGACCACGAAGACGGCGGCGGTAAGAACAGGGAGAAAGCCAAGGGCAGGAGCTTGTCTTCCTTCTTTGGCTTCGGGTGGTTGAGGAGGAGGAACGGCGATGGAGAGAAAGAGGAGGACTTCAAGAAGAAGCCGCAGAAGAAGAAAAGAGGGTTCGACGTTGGCCGGCTTCTGAGGAAGTACGCGAGAATCGTGGAGCCGCTCTTCTTCCTCCGGGCGGAGAAGGAGAAGCCCGACCTCCGTCGGAGGCCGTACTCCTTCTCCGGCCACTCCACCGGTAGGGAACGGGAGGGGTGGCGGAGTAAGTCGCAGCTGTCTGCGCCGGACTCCACGACGACGTCTCGGACCAACAGCGGCCTCCTCTCCGCCACATCCATGGCCTTCTCTTCCTCCGACAACAGCACCATGGAGGAGCTGCAGAGCGCGATCCAGGCGGCCATCGCGCACTGCAAGAACTCCATTGCTTCCAAGCAGGAGATGCATGTAAACGCCGCGACTAGGTAGTAAATTTGTGTGCAGCGTAAGAACCGATGGCACGTAGAAACTGTGCAGGTGATGTAGATGATTGAGATGTGTCTCTGTGCAAGAACATGTCACTGAAGAGACAATTCAATCTTCAATTAAAGGATTTGTTCTTTTAATTTTCTACCTCACTTAGAATAACTTATATTTTCTGATAGTGACTCCCATGGTTTCCAGCTTGAACACGGCAAAGCCCATATCATTGAAGTGTTTGTAATTTATGCTATCTATATAAAGTTTTATAATTAACAAATAAAAGTATTTGTTGATCTTTATTTTCAGAAATAGAATTTTAAATTAAGATTAATTCTTTAGTCAATTAATGAAGCCATTGCTATTCTCCAACTAGTGAATTCCTGTTTTATTAGAGTTGCATATGTGAAAAGCATGCGAGTGTTTCACTTACATTAGAAAACATGGACACATGACGTATTGTCATATGTGCATGTCTTGATTTACATGTACAACTAGATTCTTGTATTATAGGTAATTGCTTTATTTGTTAAACCAAAATTAGAATATAAGTAAATAATCACATCAAAATTATTTAATTATTAATTAAATAATGAATTGAGGATTCTTATGGTCTCTTGTGATCTGTGTGTGATATGTATCCATTTCTGACCAGAAGATGAGATTTTATTAAATAAGAAAAATATTATAATATCTCAAAATAGTCTAACACTAAAGTTTCTCAATACAAATGAGTTTTTATCTCATAGTCCTCAAGAGCTTTTTTTTTTTTTTTTTTTTAAGAAGAGAAATGTACTATGGAGCAGCTACTTATGAACCTAACAAGATTATTCAGCATAGATAAAAATGCTTTCTATCATACACATTAAAGGGAGAAAACATAAAGAGCAGAAAATATAATGTTCGGAAATTGGACCATTATGGATTTTGCCAATTTGTATGTATAGGATTTCCACACATTCGACTTGATTTGTTCAACCATATATTTCTACTATATCACTGAATAGTTTGGCATGTATTCCATGGTTGCAATACATTATTATTCTTTTCTGAAATCCTTAAACAAAGGTAATTCCTATTTGGCCTACCGAATTGGTTGGGCCAATTTTGATTTGCATTTATGACACATGCATATTGGAGAGTGAATACAGAATTATAGGCTAATCTTCTGCAAATCAAAGCTCGATACATGATACTCCGATCTAGTCCTCGAGTTAGACTCCAATTAATATACGAGTCGCTATCCGCCATCGAAAAGTAATTTATGAGTACTTTGATTTCGAAAATAGTTCTCGCGCTAAGATTATGACAACATATGATATTAGAGCAACAACTATTTGTGAGGATCATATCTGAAATTTTATGAACAAGAAAACAAAGAGATTAAATGCTCTGTTGTCAAGTTTGGACCCAGAGATTAGATTTCTAAGCAAAGCCATGGTTGGCAAATGCAGATGAAATAGAGTCATTGGTCCCTCCATAGATTGGACTACAATAGCTGAGGAACTACCTGATACCCTAACCAAAGACAAACCATTTAATGTTGTGCACCAAAGGTGATTGCAACCCCTCATCAGACTGTAATCATGCAGATGTGCTGTTGGAGTTGGCCCATGAATTGCTGCATTAATCACTGCACCTGTTACAGCCTCCAATGTTGATGATCATGGAAGCTTAGGATGATTTGGAAGGGCACAACTGAGTCCAATGGAGATCTGACACAATCCTCAACTAAAAGGAGAGCACTAAGCAAAGGCAAGCAATAATTCTGTGTGAGGTCCATCAAGATAGAAATGTCTCATTCAGAATAGGTTACATTTGATTCATTCAGAATAAGCAAAAGCCAAGGATTATAGTGCAGAGAGCACCATCATTGGCTGAAAGGATTTGCTCAGATGAGGTTACTGTTATGTGAACATAAATTTAAGACTCCTGAAGTGCATGAAATTAGATTACTGTCATCAAGCAAGGAGAGAGGTCAGATGCATATGTAGAGCAGAGAGGCTTATGTTTTACATGCACCAATTATCAACAATGAGCTCACAATTAGTTTGTAAATGATGTTATGAACTTCATATGAGGAGGATCAATGCAATTGCCTGTAAATATATGCTTCCATGAAGAAGAATACTGTAATGGAGGTGTATCAGGAAGACTGGTTGTTAAGATGCTTAAATGTCTCAGACATCAGAAAACACTAATTATAAGCACAACAATTTAATAGGAAAGAAAGATGGCAAGTTCCCTGAATGTGATGCCAAATTGTCCCTGATATCTTTATGGAATCTTTAGCTGAATCATATTGCCAATCTAGTGTGCACTGTGGACCAAATAAATTCTGATAACTTTGAATGTTACAAAGAAAGTTAATAGCAACAAATAAGCAGAGTTGATGAACAAACTCAAGCATATCAAGATGAAGATGACTCCAAGTCATTTTGCAATTAGCAGCACATTATCTAAAATTTGGTTTGAGAAGCTACTTGAGTCATTCAAACAAAGTCACAACATAAGAAAATACTGATGGTAACTGAAAAAAATAATGCAGTTTAGAAAAATTTTAAGAAGAATGTCTGGTACTCCCTTTGCAAATAATTAGCCTTGAAAATTTGGATCCAATTCGGTAAGCGAAACTTGAAAAACATTGGCACACTCAGATGAAACAACAGGTGTAGACATGAAGAACTAATGGCATATTTTCTTAGCAACAATGAGTTGAAAAATACAAAGAATGAACAAAGAAATCAAGTATGAACTTGTAAACAATAATAAATAAAAAGGACTTCATGATAACTAAAACAGGGAGTATATCACTGGATAAAGAATTAAATTGATATAGAAAGCTATTAGTTGAGCAAGAGTACATCGCCATAAGATCTCATAAACCCTTTTCTTGTCGATCTCATGAGGGAAATCCTTTTACAAAAAATTATATGAATTTCTAACAATGAAACTCTGAGGTATAAACCTTTCAAATTGGTGCCAATGAAATGAGCCCTCTTCTGACTAGAAAGATGAAAGCATTCTACATGATAATTCTGAAATTGCAGTATCACTTCAGCCAATTATGTTGAAGCAAACAGTGAAGCGGCAAAAGAACACCAAGAAAAATTCAATCATTGACAAGCCAAATTTGTCATCAAATGATGATTTAGGAAGCAAAATAAGCAGAGAGTATATCACTTAGGAGCAACAAAAGATAAGAGACTTGGCTAGAATCTAGAGACTAATTCTTGATCCAGTTGTAGTGGAGACAGAAGACATGGAAGCAGAAGAGGCACCTCCAGACCTTAAAAATTCTGTAAGATGGCCAGTGTATGGGGACAGCAGATAAGAAGCATTGTGTGAAGTATCATTCACAGCATCAATTAGGTGACAAACTAAGGCAATCAGATAATACAGTGTGGGGTAGCAAGCACAAGCAACATTGAAAGACAATGTACCTTACTAACTGGAACTACAACATCTGTGGTGGAAGAGATTGGAAACTATCATGAAGCTCTCAGCATCAAGAACAACCAAACAATGGTTCCATCATTCATCTAAATGATGCAGTTCCTCCATTATCTTACCATGTCAACAAAGGAGCCTCATTCAATTTTGAAGAACAACACTTCTGAGTAGGTATAGTTTTGAGATGATAATCTTTTCCAGTGGAACCAAATTTATTCTGAGAAGGTGATTCAGATGAATAATGTTATGTTTCCACAGGCTTCACATGGAAGGTAGCATCTAACAATACTGGCTGTAACAATGATGAGTTGATTTTATTTTATTTTTTCCTTTGTTATTTTTTGTACAGTTTCTTATCTTTTACATTTTAGATTCATATATTTCTTGAGAGGTCACACATCATATGAAATAATAGAGTAGAACAAGTTGTTGGCATATAATATTTTCTAAAGTTTGCTGGTAACAAGAACAAGGACATGAGTGACAGAATCCAAAATCATGTTACCTCCACAGTCTCTGTCTCTGCTCTTTGTTCCTCAGAACTCAGACAACAGGACAAAGGCATGACTGTTCCCCAACCAAGAGGGACAAACAAGATTGCAGCAAGAGAACCTCATCTGCACAGATTTGAATTCAGGTTCAGCATTCACACAATTAATCTTCCAGCTGAAACTTTGTGTACAGCAGACAAAGGGAAGAAGAGAAGGGCCATAAACACCACATGGTTGAAAGTACAGTGAATTAATTGACAGAAAACAGTGATTGATTGATGACTTAATATACAGCTGCCTCCTCAAATCCCAGTGCCTGCACAATCCACCAGCATTTCCAACTTAGCTAAAGGCAATAGCTTCAACAAGATGAAGAGAAAGAAAACCTGTTCATGAACTGTCCCTTCTCTCTTCGTTGCTTCAGTATCATGAAGAATTTATCACTTCCGCCATTAGAGAAGGCTCCTTCTTGGCCTTAGAGGTCCTACAAAACACAACAGGGGATAACAAAACCCCATCTATGAGACACTGTAGGCAGATGCAGCAAAGATCTAAAGAAGCCACAGTAAGAAGAAACGTTCCGTTCCAGATTAGCTTGCAAAAGGGAACGAAATCGGACCTATGTTGGCTTGACAAGAAGCTCATCATCAACCTCGTCGCTCTTCTTTGCCGTCACTGCCGCCGCCGAGCGGCGACGGGCCTTCTTGATTCCAAACAACACCCTCCAGTTAATGGATCCTTTCAGCGGCCGCTCCCACCGGGCCCCGTCCTCCTCGTCAGTCCGAAGCTCTTCCCTCAAGGTGGTGATGACCCGCTGATACGGCCCGCGTTGGTGGGTGTCCTTGAGCGGGAGCAGCCGGCCCTCGAAGAAGAGTCGATCAGCGTCGATCATCGAGTGGCTGCCGACGGCAAACTCGAAGTCGGGATCGGGCGGCGGGCTCGTGGTCCGTGCGGCGTGCTGCTCCACGACGAAGTCGCTGGAGAACGAGATGCGCGGGTTCATCGGCGGCACCACCGGCGCGCCGCAGATGGCCTGCTTATCCAATTTGCACCTGTTAATGCATGCCATCTCAAGGCGAAACGGGTAGGCTGGTCAAGCCTGCTTTATATGGAGTGTGTGTGTGTGAGGGTTATATAGGGTGGCATATAGATCTGTTCAAACATTGTTCGTCAACCACTGATGTCTTTGTTCTCTACACACACACACACACACACACACACAAAATATATATATATATATATATATATATATATATATATATATATAAACACACACTCAAAGGGGCCAGTAAACTCATCTCCTTGCTAAGTTTCTGTAGATGACCTTAGAACAATGGAACCAACCATTTTGTTGATAGCAAACACGGATCTTTCTCTCCTGACTCAAACTAGATCTCACTTCAAGGGTTTCAAAGCAAGTGATTTAGAACAGTCAGGAAATGACTACTTAAGACAAAGTACCTCTTAGTAGTAGCCAAAAAGAGATGATCTCTCCCTCTTTTGGTCTCCCTCGTTGGTGGCAAGGATTCATCCTTGAGGAACTTCATATCAAAAGGAGTCTTGAGTAGGCATGTGAGTGATATGTTCCCCACCCCAATGCGGTTCCAAAGGCCATGAATGCTATCATATATCAGTTCAAGAGGCATGCGAGTCTTGTGTTTCCCACCCCTACACAGTTCCAAAGGTCATCAATGTTATCATGCATAGTCTAATGGCCACGTTCAAATTTAACAGGGGGCGTTCATCTACTTTTAAGGGGTCTGTCGAGCACAAACACAATAGAAAACAGCACAGCCAAGCAGAAAAGTAATAGAAGCCAGGCTCTCCTAATTCCAGGATTCTAAAGGGAGCCCAGGGAAATGCAACCATACAATTTGCAAGTTTTCAAGAAAAAAAGTCGAAAATCCGATTGACAAGAGATGAGATGCAGTTAGTACCTCTCCTTGAAGAGACCATTACCCTCCAGAAAGAACAGCCAAATCCTCCACCTTCAACAAAAATTGGAAAAGACGCTATGAGCTGAGGTTGGCGAGGAAAAGAGAAGAGACAAACAGGATGAGATATCAATGTATTTTTAATCTATTTATACTTCTGCTGATAATTCATGAACAAAGAATTTGACATTAAAAGAAGATAATGGTCTTCATGACCAGGAGAAGACAATCATATTCGCACCAAATTAGGGATCCATAATACAAGTAAGAAAATAAGATAGCTGAAAGTTTACCAAAAGCTCTTAACTGAAGGAACAAGATACTAAGTTGCTTCCTTATGACTAAATGCACTTCTTTAGAATATCAAATAATGTATGTAGATGCTGTAGTTCTAACTCCTAATTCTTAACAAATTTCTCAATTCAAGTTTGAGAGAGCCATTTTTTTCAATCTATGGTTCGATGCAATAATGCTTTTGTATCCGTTCATTGATAATGTTCATCGAGCCGGTAACTGTAACTTGTGTAATGATTTACTTGACAACTTCTGAAATTATCAATGCTATGTACTTGAGGCACAAGTGGTGGACATGGCACTGCAGGTAATGTGTTGTTAAAATTGTGTGCTGTTGATGCATGATCATATCTACTTGATGATTGGTATTTACACAACCAAAGCCTATTCCTACAAGTTCTCCATGTGTGAATAGCTAGTAATAGAAACTATATATTCCTGTGGTGTCCCTGGTTTCACACAATCTTAAGCTACATTTTGCGACATCTGATGCAGTAAGCCTTCATTCAAAGGTATTTAATTCAGCAACTGTCTTAGGGTTTCTCCCCCTAATCTTAAGTTCAGATGCATGTTGCATGATGATTGTAGCATAAGAAAAAGGAATCTAAACAACTGATTTCTTGCACTTACATGTCGGCCATAATGAGACAAACAACTATAGATAATAGTTCCAGGGTTGGTCTTATAAAAGTGGTCTAAGAAGTCTCAACATTTGAGGCATGAGAAAGAACCAGGAAGCAGGTCCAAGCAAAATAATAATGGCTTAAACAGAACAAAAAAAAAGAGATATATGAAAAAAGTAAATGAGAAACGAACAACTATTAGAAGAGATAATGAATCCTTGTAATGACTCCCTCCTTTCCAACATATGCCTCCTTTTACACTAAATATAATATATCATTTAAATCAGACCTGGATAAAACTACAATATATGAAAGGAATAGAAAATGCACATGATTATATGGAAGCACTTTTTTGATGCACTAAAGTTCATCAGACAAGGCACATTTGCAAAAATGCTAAACTTACTGTAAACCTTGCACACATCAGCTGATTGCAGGAAATGTAAAGAAAGAAGACCAAAATTTAGAAGTGAGAGAGAGCTGCATTAATTTTAGAAATTGCATTAGCTGTAAAACAATACAAAACATGCACGGAATAAAAGTCATTCCTGGCTCTATTTTCAAGGGCTCCTGCTTAATTTGACTCATAACTTATATTAGGTCAACTTAATCTCGGCTGTAAGAGCTCATGACAGCCGATTGCCATTCTTGTCTACCTTTGGTGTTATTCTGGCACTCATCTCAGGGTGCATCCTTGAAAGGTATCTTTTTTGTGTCCCTTTGAACAATTTCGGCCATCACAAACTTGATCGAACATCCAAAAAGTGCCTCCAATATCAAGGACCTTAAAGCCTTTCTCAGTCAGCTTTGCGAACTTGTTAAAGCTATTTTTGTTAAGTCAGCAGCTTGCATCATTTGCCACACTCCCAACCTTGGTTTTGCTTTCAGTTTCAACTTCTATCTGATTTTTTTTGTTTGATACTTGTTGAACTCCTGCATCATCTCCTTAACATTTGGGGTCAAAAAATAGCATCAAACCTGTAATCTGATAACCACTTTACCAGCTTCAAACCAATGAATTTGGATAGTCAGATTGAAAATAAAGAATGTGGAGTCCTGACATCCGCTTATCACATCAGGAGATGGAACAGAAGCAGAAGTATCAGCGGTGTGTATGTCATCACCAGAATTTGGATGCACAAATTTATATATAATTCCCTGCCAAACTATAGATTCGTTAGAAAAAAGGTTCCAAGATTCATATTCCATGGGCAAAGGTATGACATTTACCTTCACTCTCAAATAGCATAACATATTTAGGCTATCACTGATTAAAAATAAGGGGTAGAAGACAGAACACTTGACAAGAATATGAATCTTCAGCAATACTCACAACACAATAAGTGTTTTTTCTCTTACATATTAATGCACAAATGTTTGGAAAGCATAAAGTGGATGAAACATTTTGTTAAATATTGGCTTGTCTTGCAAGCTTAGCACCCTCAAAAAACATTTGGTCCACACTAAACTGCCGAAAACATAGTCTGTGATTTTATGGCTGCAGAGCATAGATGGCACTAAAACCATATTAAACAAAATTTGAAAAATGTTTCTATATCTGCTCTATGAAGGAATCTTAAGTATCATTTATCAGAATTTACTTGTCGAAGGAATGAATTAAGGTGGTTTTCCATTGTCTACATCTTCCATCACATTGATGTCCTCCCGTACCGTTATTTTCTGGACATATCCTGGACAAGAATCAAACTAAAAATGAGATATTCAGACTAGTAAAGTGTTTTAAACATCTATGTGTCACGAAAAGGGAATCTTCTGTTATAATAGAATTAGAAATGTCTTAGACTCATTCAAGAATGGAGGTCAAAATGCTTTTTAGAAAGAATACATCAATGAGCTTCTGTGAAATGATTCTATAGAATTTGGCCAATTATCTCAATCATGGAATATCAATGAGAAAAACATCCATGTCACTAATGGATTCCCTGCGACTTTTGATTTATAGATGAGTCAAACATCTGATTTGCGAACAGAAATAGAAATAGTATATAACAACTAGTAACATAAAACTGCAATAAGATTTAGATATATAAAATATATTAGTCGACCACACTGCAATGGAAAAAGTGATATATTCTTGAGGTAAAAATGGCAACTGTACCAGAAATACTATGGCAAGAATTTTTGTTCACAATGATTATGAGCCATTTGATTAGTACCCATACTGCTATTACAATTAATCTTCACCCTTCACTGCACGAACATGCAAATAGGCCATTGTTACGTCCTATCCTGTTACCCAAAAAAAATGTAACTCCCTGCCTCCATCAACACCTCTTTCAGGTCAACTGTTGTCCCTAGGCTTCTTAACAAAATAAAAGAAGGAACAAATACAGAAAAGCTTGTTTTAGTAATGGTCAAGATGGAGCAACTCATCAAACTTCACTACGTCTACTTTTTGGAATAAGGGATTATTAGAGGATAATATGTTATGAAAATGCACATTGGGGTGAGGCAAGACATAGGAGTTTAAAATGGTCATATATGGCTGTTACCAAATCAAAGAATTTTTTTCCTCAACTTCTGAAAGCTAATTTTAATATGAGATATAATTAACTAGATTGTGTTTAATTTTGAAAAGTGCTTCATGCCATAAAACACACTTGGAACAAACTTCATAAAGTCTTTGATGTCAAAGCACGGCACACAAAGTTATAAATAATTCACATTCTTTAGAAGCATACACAAGTATGTTTCTCTGTAATCAACATCCTCTAAATAGAGAAAACACAACCTTAGATAGAAGGTCACTTCTACTATATTCTAGATTTTTCTTTAACTGATGTAGATACAGTACCAGAAGAGACCAGCAATTTACTATGATAAAGGAAAAAAATGTCATGACACATTTAATGGACATAGAACCAAAAAAAATATGTTCTATAGGTGCTTGTTGGATTGTACCTTAGATCTAAATCATCAATATAGATCCCTGCAAATTGAGAATTTTAGGGGAAAATTTGTACATTCAATATAGGAGCCCATGAATAACCAAATTAATAACCATGTTGCAACCCAAAAAGTGCAGAAATTAACCTAATATTCCACTGCCAATTATCATGTAAGAAGGCAATCCCACATCATCTAACAACCATTTACTGATTCCAAATCCAATAAAACTTTTGATTTTTGTTATTCCATCAATGACAATTCACTGAAGCAAATCAAAAAATGATCATTCAGTCATTGGCACTCAAGTGGAAGAGATTTACCTATCAAATTTGCAAAAAAAAATCAGCATAAAAGAGTAGCTGGACTTGAAAGATAATGTTCCAATTAAGATTCTCAGAGAAAGACTCCAAATCTGAGAAATGTAGACCTAATAGATGAATGCTTGTCGGTTCTAGTCAGGTCTCTCCTGCACCCACTATGAAACTGCCGCATGACATTATGGTGTTAAAGACAGAGACCAATCAAGCACTACTGATGCAGTATCCTGAACCAAGCCAGCTACAGAAATCATATATAGTTCAGCAGCAACCCAGTTGAACTGCCAGTTTGCACGGATTTCCAGTTAACTGGCATGTTGGTTTTATGATATGAACATGAATAGAAATATCAATTTTAATAATTAACGCGGCCTCATAGAAGAATACAATCGATTGTAAACCAAAATGAATAAAATCTCAAACACATGAACGAAATGTACGAACCTATTCCAAGGCAGGGAACGCACTTGCAGATCGTCTCCCGCCCCCTTTTGTTGTAGTAGCTCACCAACCCCGTCCCCTGGCAACTCCTACACTTCCCCGTCCACTCGTACACCACTGGCTTACAATCCTTCCGTAGCAAAATGTCAAAGACCAGTCAGGTCCTCACGGTTAACGAATCAAGAAGGCAAATCGAAGGACAAACAAGAACAAATTGCAACCTCGATACTGGGATCACACTGGAGCCTGCGGTCGATCTCCTGCGGTGACACCGGGGAAGAGTCAGGGTAGGTCATCGGCAGCGGCAGGGCGTCGGAGTCGTTGGCCAAGTAGCTCTCCCGGTCCCGAGACCACCACCACCACTTGCTTTTCTTCTTCTTCTTCTTATTGCCGCTGCTGCTCTGGTCCGTGCTCTCCTCCGTCGCGTTAATTCGAGTCCCGGGGTCCCGGGCAGACATTCTCCCTCCATCGGGCGGGTCGCCCCGGGGGCGGAACCAGTCCGAGGAGGCGTCCGCGGCTGCGCGGCAACGGAGGAAGCAACGCGAGGGGATGCGAAGGAGAGGCGGGGGTAAGGGTTTGGAGAGAAGGGGATTAGGGTTGGTGAGGGCCATGGCAAGCGAAGCGGGAAACGAAGGGCTTCGTGTCCTCCTCCGGCATCTTTAACTGCCGGGCGAGGAGGACCATTTTGGATCGCAGAACGACGGGAGGCTTCTTTGTTTATGTAACCGTTGGATCGGTTGCAGTTGGTCGGTGATCATGATGAACGGAGATCCCGAACTGAAAGAAACCTCTCCGAACTTGAAAAGTTTTAGTACCTAACGTTTTTACCCGCGAAACATTACCATTATATTATTGGAAGTATATAGGACCCACTCCACGTGGCACACATGTTTTAGGTTTCTGCGGACGTGATGGGATGTCAACTTTTGAGTGATTTTTCAACGAACCAGATTAGAGAACGCCGTCTGCGTGATTCGCGTGGAATCATAACGTGAAACATGCACTGCTCGATGCATAGGTTATCCACGTGATCTTTGAAACCCTTCTCCAAGATCTGAACGCTTCAGTTTACAGGCTTGTAGTATGAGTTGACCTTTATTAAATGACAGGGCAAAAGACTAGTAGAAAGATCTTTTCTACTTAGACTATTGACTTAAGCATCACTAACTTAGTGTTTCATGAACTGTTCTAAAAACGTGTTGACTATTATGCATTTATTATCTTGATTCCTTGAAGAAGAAGTGGCCTTTTCACGGAAGTTGTCTTTGTCTTTTAGTAGAGCCAATGATCTTTCTTATGCTGTTCTCAAACTACAGTAGCACTCTTAGTGGACATTCAGATCTGATGAGTAGTAAAGTATGCATGCAAGAGTCTACTTAATGCCTCCTTAACCGAGTGCTTGATCTCCTCGTCGTGTGATCTTGCTGGTTGTCAAGATCCAGTTGCCGCTTCATTTGGTTTACGACGGGCAAAGGCGACTAGTATAATATCATTGTAATCTTTGACTGCATCTGGTTGTCACATGCACGCGCGCACTTCGACGTCCAAAGGTAATCGAGGGTTGACTTTACCCTCGGGGGAAGATGAAGTTTAGGCGAGGAAGCTACTTGATCGACTAAGAAAACCAAGAGAAATCGTAGTGGCATGGCCACTAGGCAACGAAATCGACGGCTGGAGAGGAACGAGGAAGAGAGGAAGACCATGGATTACAATATTAAGGAGTGCACTTGCCGTGTTCCGAGGTTGGATAAATAAGTAGGCTGAGTTCTTGCAGGCGCTCGAGGACGATGGGGATGAAGCGCAGCAGGATCGGCTATGGCAAGATGGAGATAGCGGAGGATTCGGAAGCCGAGATGGAGAGTAGCAACAGTTCCAGGAACTGGACGCTATGCGTAGTCCTCGCCTGCATGATATATCTGCCGCTGTTGGTGCTTCTCGTTGGAGCTTACAGGAAGCCGTCCTTGGAATGGCTTCGATCCGTTGGCTTTACTGCGGAAACAGGTAACTAAATCCTTGTTGTCGAGCCAGATCGAAGTCTTCTTGCTTGATGCAGCACTGAGTTTTGAGTGTTTAGGGTTGAGATCAGAGAGCTCGTTTTCGCCGGTGCCTGAGCCAGTGAAGGACAAGCTTCTTGGCGGCCTGTTGGCTCCTGGATTCGATGAGAGCTCCTGCCTGAGCCGATACCAGTCCGTGCTGTATCGTAAGGCGTCGCCTTACACACCTACGCCGTACCTCGTCGATAGGCTTCGGAAGTACGAAGCTCTCCACAAGAAATGTGGCCCGAACACCGAGCTCTACAACAAGTCCATAGAGCAACTGAAGTCCGGCCGCAGCACCGGGCCGTCGGAGTGCAACTACGTTGTTTGGATTCCTTACAATGGCTTCGGGAACAGAGTACTGACCATCGTGTCTGCTTTCCTCTATGCGCTGCTCAACGACAAGGTTCTGCTGGTCCATGTCCCCGAGGACCTCGCCGACCTCCTCTGCGAGCCGTTCCCTGAGACCTCGTGGACTCTGCCGAAGGATTTCCCGGTGGAGAAGCTGGAGAGCTTCGAGGTCAGAACTCCGCAGAGCTACGGCAACATGCTCCAAAGTGGGGTCATCAAGAACGACATGAGATTTGCTGCCAACCTTACACTGCCGGCTTACGTTTACCTCCACCTGACCCACGATTACAGCGCGTTGGACAAGATATTCTTCTGCGAAGACGCTCAGCAGATGCTCCGGAAGCTGCCGTGGCTGCTGCTGAAGTCGGACAACTATTTCGTGCCGTCGCTGTTTCTGGTGGAGGAGTACGAGGAGGAGCTGCGGCGGCTGTTCCCGGAGAGGGAGACCGTCTTCCATCACCTGGGCCGATACCTTCTCCACCCGACCAATGTGGTGTGGGGCTACGTCACGAGGTATTACCAGGTCTATCTAGCGAAGGCTTATGAGATGGTGGGCATTCAGATCAGGGTCTTCCAGCACGCGCCTGTCTCTTTCGACACCATGCTCAACCAGATCATCAATTGTTCGAGAAAAGAGAACCTGCTGCCGGCCGTCAATCTCGAGGAGCCCGGCGTGCCCGCAAAGGATGCGAGAGAGAAGGCTGTCCTGGTGACCACCTTGTACTCCGGCTACTTCGACAAACTCCGGAACATGTACTACGAGCACTCGACGGCCACGGGCGAGGTCATCGGCGTGTACCAGCCGAGCCACGAGGAGCAGCAGCACACGGACCACCAGAACCACAACATCAAGGCGTGGGCGGAGATCAACCTACTCAGCTTCAGCGACGTGCTGGTGACCACCGCGTGCTCGACCTTCGGGTACGTGGCGCAGGGGCTCGGGGGACTGAAGCCGTGGATCATCCCGCGGCCGGCGGATCGGAACCAGGCCTGCCGCCGGGGCACGTCGATGGAGCCGTGCTTCCACTCGCCGCCCAGCTACGATTGCAAGGCCCACAAGGACGTCGACAAGGGGGCGGTGGTCCGCCATGTGAGGCACTGCGAAGACCTTGACGAGGGCCTCAAACTGTTCGACTAGCTCACTCTCCACCATGTGTTCGACATAATTACTTGTGTTTCACTTATGTTTTCCTTGGAATAGATTATATGTAGCACCAATTGATGCAATAAGCCACTGACGATTTATATTCATGCAAAGTCGATTTCCTTTTACAATGAACTTACTATTATATTTAGGAGGCTGAATCCAATGAGAGGATCTGGTCCTTCAGGACACACAGACCGAGAGGAGAAGAGTTCGTAGACTAGAATAAGTTGGGGCTCTTCTTCTACCACTTCAGTTGTTTTGTAGCCTTTGACATGATGTGATGTCGACTAACTCGCTTGTCCTTACGGAACAGATAATGTTTATTCATCTGAGAAAAAGAAAAGAAACATGAAAACTCAAGTTTCCTAAGTTCAATCCAATTTCAAATTCATGCAAATGTTGTCATAAGCTTTTGGGGAGTTTGAGAGTATTATTATTCAAATGTTGTCCACTTTGTCGGTGTCAAATGACATGCTCATATGAAAACTGAAGCTGCTTGCTTGATTTATTGGTTCAAAGTTCAGGATGTTAGAGATTATAGCTACTGAGCACTTCAAGTTTTCAGCAGCTTAGATGACTCGTATACTTCCCCAACCTCTTCGAGACTTCCAACCAGAGTTTCTCTCCGCAAGTATTATTATTCAAGCATTTGTAGTACCACTGCTCATTAATGCTTTCTAGATGGAGATCCTGATTCAGCCTTCCATGGTGATGATCTAAACTTACTTCAACTGAAGACCTGTGACCCCATATCCATATTTCTTCATGTAGTGCTGTTGCACCAGTCATGGGACTACTGTCCTCATCTCAAGTTCCACTCGCATCATCTCAGGTTTCTTTTCTCCTTCGCTGAAGTATATGATAAGAGAGAAGAGAAATAGATCCATTCGTCGCTCATGGTGGATCGCAATGACTCACCACCACACGCAGTAGACTCAGCTAGCAGTCCAACCAGAGATCCAAGAAAGAAGCCGTCAATTTGGACCAATGGAAGTCTTCCCTGGAGATCTCAATCCCAAGGGCTCCATCAAGCATGATCGCGAGCAACATCACCAACACCAAGGGATGGGTCTGTTAGATAAACGTGTTTTCATAGATTGCATCAATGATGATGATAATGACTATGATCTGATGGTATATTGTCGATCCTTAGCCACATTTTATTTTACAGAAAATAATTAGTCTCCACGCAGCCTGGAGAAGAAGACGATGGCGACGACATGCCGATGCTGCACATGCACAGTATTCTACTGTGCTGCTACAGTCGTCGCCCGTCCTTCCCTCGATCGGAACCTGTCCTCGGGCGTTCTCCCAGGCCCAGGTGATGCCATGGCAGCCCGGGCATGGCCTCTGTCGCGTGGTCGGCAGCTACACACGGAGCTTTGTCGGTCGCCAAGTCGCTTCGTTTGCAGTACTCCCTTGCGTTGCGTCGGTTGTCAACATATGGGCGGAGCCGGCGAGAGCACAGGAGTTGGCGGCGTCAAAGCTCCGCCCGGACCTCACCGTGTGGTCGAGCATTACATCGAGAGGGAACAGTTCCCGACGTCCAACTGTTGCCCAACAGTACCGCTACATCTTTGAGACTTCGACGACGGCTGCATCACACCTGATCACCATCATCGAGATCTTCCACGTCCTCCTCAAAATCCTGCTCCACAAGTTAAGTTAGGATCGCCGAAACGAAAGCATCCTCGCCCAACACGGAGAAAGCAAAGCTTGTCATCCGCTACAGTGGTCGATGCGACGTGAGGAGAGCACGAGTCAGAAGGAAAGAAAAGCTATGGGTGCCTTCAATTATCTTCTCATAATCTCAACCGTTCATCTGATTTGATCATATCATAATTATTAGGGCGATTTTCCTAAAAATGCCCTGTTTTTGCTTTTTTTTCCCCCAAAAAATATGCCCATGTTTTCGTTTGAAAATTACTATTTATAATTTTATTTTAATTTTTCAAAACTATATTTTTACAATTAAACTATCTGGATTTTTTTTTGACTCATTTATAATATTTTCTTATATAGTATTACAATATTTTTGTTAAATTGCTGAAAATGATTGAAAAACACTACCAGTGATGTCATGTTATATCTTTTTAGATACTATTTCTTGTAAACCATTTTGATATTATATTTTATAATTATAATTAGTTTGATTGAGGTTAGATGTTTTTTATTATTATTTATAATATTTTAAATAAATTTTATAATATTTTTATCATGATTATCAAAACATTATATTATGAAGGATATTTTCGGTATTATATGATATAAAAATACTATGAAAACAAATTGAAAATAGGAAACACTTGTGAGCGAAACAAAAAAGCAAAAGAGACCTTTTTCATATAATCTCCCTAATTATTATTATTATTGGTGACATAATGAAAGTTGACTTAGATGGATCCGTAGGTAATCGGATGGCCCATGAAGGAACGCTAGAACCATCTCGAGTCTCGAACGTCACCATCTCGGCACGTGTTGTCGGCACATCGATGATTTGGACCGGTCGGGCTGCACCTCATCGTGGCCAAGCCACAAGCGTCCGTGAGATGTCAAGTCTAATCGGACTCGCAGTTAATCGAGGCGAACCCGAATCGAATTCCATCGGCGCATGGCAACCTTTCTCTACATAAACCCTCGACTGCTCTCGCTCCCTTTGCGAAGCCTCTCTCTCCACGACTCCCTCGAGAGACAGAAGGGACGGTGGGAATGGCCTGTGGGGTTCTGTACGCCTTCCTTCTCCTGGCCATTGCAACCTCTCTCTTCATGAGGAAGCTCAAGAAGAAGTCGCAGGATAAGCTTAAGCTCCCGCCTGGCTCCATGGGATGGCCTTACGTCGGAGAGACCCTTCAACTTTACTCGCAGGATCCTAATGCCTTCTTCGACACCAGAGAGAAGAGGTCCCAATTCCTTTCTCTCGCATACGCGTTACTGGAGGTTGTTTTCGGTGAATGGGGGCTCAGTGGGGGGCGTGTTGCAGGTACGGCGAGATCTTCAAGACGCGGCTGCTGGGTTGCCCCTGCGTGATGCTGGCCAGCCCGGAGGCGGCGAGGTTCGTGCTGGTGACGCGAGCTCATCTGTTCAAGCCCACCTACCCGAAGAGCAAGGAACAGATGATCGGCCCGTGGGCGCTTTTCTTCCACCAAGGCGACTACCACATGCGGCTGAGGAAGCTCGTCCAGAGCTCGGTGGCGCCCGTGGCCCTTCGTGGCCTCGTCACCAGCGTCGAACGGATGGTGGTCTCCATGCTGGAATCGTGGGTCGGTCGGGAAGTGGCTGCTTTCCATGCATTGAAGGAGGTCGGTGGACTTTGGCCTCTCGTGGCTTTCGGGGGGGAGTAATGCATGCTCTGATCACTGATTTACTTCTCTCTTGCAGTTCTCCTTTGATGTGGGAATCCTCGCAGTCTTCGGAGGTCGTTTGGACGAGTGGTCCAAGGCAGAGCTCAAAAAGAACTACTCCGACGTCGACAAGGGCTACAATTCGTTCCCCACCTGCATCCCTGGGACGCCGTACCAGAAAGCAATCCAAGTAAGCAAGAACGGAGTTCATGTAGCTTTGCTCTTCGTCGATCTCCAACCTCTTGTTCTTCTCGACCCAGGCAAGGAAACGACTGGGTAGGATAGTGGGCGATATCATGAACAAGAGGAGGGGGAAGAAGGGCGTGTGGGAGAACGATCTGCTGGGCCATCTCATGGACTCCAAGGACGACAACGGAGAGTTCCTGACGGACGACCAGATCGCCGACAACATCGTCGGCGTACTTTTCGCGGCACAGGATACCACGGCCAGCGCCCTGACGTGGATCCTCAAGTTCCTCCACGACGACCCCAAGCTTCTTGATTCTGTCAGAGTACGACATGCGAAGCATCAAGTGTTCCACCGATGTAACCATCTATTCGACCTGACCTGACCATCGTTGTCCTGCAGGCCGAGCAAATGGTCATCCAGGAAAGCAACCAGCTTGGAGCTCGACCCTTGACATGGAGCCAAACCAGAAGCATGGTGCTGACTCACAAGGTACGTACCGTGTGCAATGCGAACCTCTCTCCTTCACAGAAACGATGGAATTGGGTAACGCTACCTTCCATCGTGGTGTAGGTCATACTGGAGAGTCTGAGGATGGCAAGCATCATCTCGTTCCCTTTTAGGGAGGCGGTGGCGGATGTCGAGTACAAAGGTACCATGAAATCGCAGTAAAAGGTTCTTGTGCAAAGCTCTGTGCTTTGGTCTGAATCCAGCAAACATGGCCGTGGAGTGCAGGATTCCTTATACCGAAGGGATGGAAAGTGATGCCTTTGTTCAGGAACATACATCACAACCCAGAGTTCTTCCGCGACCCATGGGTGTTCGACCCCAGCAGATTCGAGGTACTCGTTCACGGTATTCTTCCTCCCAGCTACGTCGTCTCCTTCTACATCTCCTTCTCTCTCTGCGACTGCAGGTCGCTCCAAAGCCCAACACGTTCTTGCCATTCGGTAGCGGAGCTCACGCCTGCCCCGGTAACGAGCTAGCCAAGCTGGAAATGCTCATTTTGATCCACCATCTGGTGACCAAGTACAGGTGAGCGAGAGGCCAAGCAGCAACTCCATGCATGCATGGAGGATTCATTAGCACGTACGAAGCTGAACCCAACATGTGTGCGATGCAGGTGGGAGATCGTGGGAAGCCAGGGAGAGATCGAGTACCGCCCTTTCCCTGTTCCCAAGCACGGCTTGCCGGCCAAGCTATGGAGGCGGCAGGAGCAGAGCAGACCATGACGTACCCCTGCTTGATGTGAATTGCACTCCATTTAGCTTAGCTTATATGTCGAGATATATGGATGGTTATATGTACTAAAGACCTCTGTGCTCAGAAACAGCTTTCACTTGGATACTTGGGCTAATCCTCCCATACACCTCTGATTGACAATATTATTATTATCTATCTAATAGCAAAAAAGTCAAATCTTTCTGTGTCTCATCTGATGGGAAGACATGGCATTGTCATGATTTCCTCAAGAAATTAATGCTTTGACTAGAGTGGAAGCTGGATGAATCTTCGATTAAAATCCATAATGCTCCACATCTTGTCAGAAGTTGTATCAGATGTGGAAGATCTGAGAGCAAATCTGGAAAGAACTTTTTCCTATCACTTTCAGATCGTTGCAGCAGAACAAACCAAATCGATGATAGCTTCGACCTATCAGTGCTGCTGATGCCCTCATGACTAGGTTAGGAGCACATGACAGGTTCTGTGGAGCTCTAAGCATTGAGATACAACTCTCCAGTGAGTTCACGAGGGGTTAGACTTTGCATCTGACCATGCATTATGTCAGCATATACAGCCAGCCAAGCACAGATGAAGTGACCTGCTTCTGTCCCAGACTGTGTCAAGGAGAGAAGTTCTCGAAATCAGAAGATGATATTTGACAACTCAATAATAAATAATAAAGCCAAAACTCGATGTAAAACTTATGTGGTTAGCTATTTATTGACTGTGTTAAAAAAAATTTAATTCTACATATACGAAGATAAATCTCTCACATAATTCTCGAAATAAGAATTCTTCTCACTAACTTTTTATAGAATCATTGGAAAAAATTCTATAAACAAAAGTATTTTCTTTTACCTCTCCATCACATACTACATAATTTATTTTGAACTTTTTTCCTACTTAAAATTTTACACTAATCAGTAATTTGAATCTAAATAAAAATCCTAAAATACTTACCAATGAATACTGAGAGATAGTTGACATTCCAATGAAAATTTGTTGGCCTCAATTTTTTTTGTGTTACAGAAACAACATGAGAAAGCAAGAATACATGTTTTACAGAAACAAGAACTCAACATGAGAAAACACAAGAATTATTAGTAATTTCAAGTACAACAAGAATTAATGAGCAATAAAAGTTGACAGTATCATCATAAAGCTGAGACTCTGCATTATACTTTTATTTTCAGACAAAAAAACACTATTTAGTTTGCTCAAACATGTTCAGTGTAATCTAATCATGAACAATCTCCAAAGGATGATCCAAATTTGAAGTCTATGCAACATCATAACTTCACACCATCACATTTTCCATTCAACATTTCCATAACACAAAAAACCAGAGACCAACAAATGCAAGCAGGTCCCTCCAAATTCTCAGTTATCAAAACTAAGTAGGGTGTGAATAGGAGTGGAAAGCATATTTAGCAAAGGTGCATAGGGTAATAGAAAACCAACAGTAGTTTTAAGCAAAAATTTCTGCAGATAGTTTAGAAAAGAAAAGGTGCTGCACAAGCATAGGCAGCAAACAAATTACGATGGTCACAACTCATAACCTAATAATACTAATAAAAACTGGTCCTAATATGAGGTAGAGGACCAAAAGGTTCAATGTAAACATAACATGCAAGCATTTTCCAAGCTGCCAAGAACCATTTCAGCTGTAATTCTTAGACACCTAAATTTGCTTGAAATTATACTGGGACCATTTCTTCTAGGAAGTACTAACACACAGATTGGGCATTCAGGTTGAAATTATACTGGAACCATTCAGATTCAACAGTCTACCACAAGCAGGAGCGTTCATTTAATAGGCCAAGTTCCTATTTCTGCTACTTGAACAGGCACTGCCAACAATATTCTTGAAAGAAACAGAATGGGAATCGAAATTATCAACTACTACATTTCAAATGCAGGAAAGTATCGAGCACATTTTAGTCACCCATCTAAAATCTTAAAGTAGATGTATTAGAATGAAAAATAAGAATTAGCTTCAACATAGAGCAGATTGAAAAGAAACCAATAAAAATTAGGAATGCATTTGAAGGAAGGTAAACAAACTGTTAGCTTCGGTTGTTTCATATAAAAAGAGAATGATAAATTATAGACCCCAGCACTTAGCAGAATTGCAAGTTCAAGGTTATTTCCTACCTGATTAAAGATTAGGCATCAGTGGAACAATGAACAATAGAAGTAAGTGATAAAAAGAACTCTTAATGAATAAACAAAATAAAACAATAGCTCAACATTTCAACATCCTGCATTGTATGAAACATTAAATGGTGGAATGTACCTTATCGCATAATTCAGATTGCTGAATCAGGTATACAATGAGATGCCTAAACAATAACTTCGATCTAAGAGGTGGCAGAGGCTGAGATGGAAAACATGAAGATAACTAAAGATGCCAACAATTGTCATGAAATCAGAACATATTGCAACATTAATACTACTTTGCACTAAAAGTTTTCAACGTGGTTGGAAAAGCAATATAAAAATGACAAATTTTGTTCATATGAAGTTTAATCGACATCATTCCAAGACAGTCTAACAGTCGAAAAGCACAAGAACATCCAAATGAAAAAAACCATCTTGCACTGTGTTCATGCTCTACTCCTCCATCTCAGAACCCGAGGCACCGTTACTCTTGTTATGCTTCCTTGCATACCTCTGATTCCTCAGAAACTTCGGATCCATCTGCAATAAAGAATATTAAGATCATCGATGAGCACCGAAAAACAATGTATATATACATAATATAATAGTTCGTAGGTAAAATTAGCTAATTCAACTGTCAACATAAAACCTAAAGATTGCAATAAATATAACGGAACCAAAAACATCAGCTTGCAGCATTGCACTGAACATACGGCGTCAACTGATTGTAAATCCTCTAGAAAGGGAAAAGAAATAAGCTAAAAATCAAGCAAAAGACTACATCGGAAAAGGGTCAGAGGAGGAGAAAAAAAAAGGTTACCCCTTTGGTGGAGGTGTGGCGATGCTTTCGAGGCTTCTTGATCCCGTTCTTATGGGCTTTGTACGACTGGTTGTGAGCGGTGTGGTTCTTCGACTTCGCCATTTCTGAACTCCACCCAAAAAGAAAGAATCGAAAAATTAGAATCTGTATCAAATCCAAAGCAAAAAAAGAAGAAGCAATTTTGCAAGCTAAATCTCGAAGAAAACTGAAAAATGAAGGTAGAATAGATGGAAGAGGATTGACACTAAAACCGAAGCAGCCGGTGAAGGAGCGTCTCTTCGACTGCCTTCGTTGCCGACTAGGGTTTGGGACGGAGCCAAATCCGTTCAATAGTTCCCACGATATTTAATGGTAGAATGACAATTTTGTCCTTCTACCGTGGCATTATTTGCGCCTCTTTTATGGGCTTTATGTAAAACCATTGTTGGCCCAGAACTACTAATATGGGCTAACAATTTAATTACGGATTCTTATTTTACATCCGTTACTATTATCGCGTAGGAATTCTAAATCCGCACCCGATTAATAAATCATCCGATTCGGATAGAGCAATACCGGGTTCGGACCCGAAAGCATCCCTAAAAGGGGTAACAGCAGTTACGCCGGCCAATGCAAATAGGGCGACATGAATCGCGGAGTGGGAGGTCCGCTGCTCTGCATCGGCGATCTGCTGAGAGACGTCGCCGAGGACGGTGACGCCATCGATGGGGACGGACAAGAGACCGATCTCCTCTCCTCCGCCGAGCTCCCTCCTTCTCCTCATCTTCTCACACCATCTCGAGATCTCGTCCGAGTGTTCCAGGTATTTTTTCTGGATCAATCACTTTGAATCTTTTGGCTTGAATTTGATTCTGATGTGGGAAGTAAGTTCATGACAAGAAGATACGATTACTTTTCCTTTGAGGCGTAAATCGAGATGAATGTTATCGCTTGATGAACGGAGTTTAGAGGAAGGATCTTGAATGACCAATTAATCAAAGGTTGGTGAATTAGCAGGAGGTTGGGTTGAATTTAGGAGAAGATCTTCGATTTATTTCTATCTCTTCTACTTTTGAGTGAACTGAGGAAAAGCTTCTAAATTCTTTTCAATGTGTCATATTCTAACGTCTTTGTTTCTTTGGTATATGAGATTGGAAATCCGCTTAGAATGCACATTCAATATCAATGAGGAACAAATTATGATTGTATATTAGTGTTTAAAAAAAATAAAAATTAGAATAAATTTCTAGTACATTAAAGAGCGTACAAGTAAATTTTTTTCTCTTTTTTTATTATCTGATAGAATCTTTTATGGTCATTCTAACCAATAGAAACAATCTTAATATCTTATGATACATGACAAATGCATTCTTGTGATCCCAATAAGTTTTGACTGACAAATTAACAAATTGTGGATCACATGATTGCACTAAGATGAGATTTGTAGTCGAGATAATTTGGAATCTTTCAGCGCTGTAAAGGTGAGGAAAAAAAAAAGTACACTTTGCAAAGTCCAGCTGACTGATATAAGACTCAAAAGTAGAAATTAGTAGATCAGAGAAGTGTAATTACAGAGTAATATAAATAACCATGTTTACAATTAAACCCATACATGATTTGCATGGAAAAAAATATACAGCTCCAATCTCAGGTGCATCTTTCCCCTTACTTTTTGCATGTCCTTCAGACAAGAATGTATAAAACCAAAAACATTAATGTTAAATCATAGTCTTGTTTTCTGCATGTCCTTCAATTAGCATAAATCATAACTGTCTCAGATAGTCTTGCTGTTGTTCCTTGGTTTCCTATTATCTTTGTCCATGAATACTCATGTTCATCGGTCTTGTGTGCTTCAGGAGAACTACGATCAGTTGATCGAGTCATTAAAAGGGACCGACCACTCATGGACAGCTTTAACTCTAAAGGTACCATAGTCATATATCGGAAGAACAGCCTTCTCCTTTGTTTATCTTCTACATTTTAAGCTAATTTTACGCCTTTCTCTATGTTCCAGTTATGTGCTGCTCTGAAGACCGCAGATAAGGTGGTGAGTTCCGCGGACTCTAATATCGGATCATTACTAGAGAAGGTTGGATTGCTCGAGAGCATCATAAAGCGCGGCGATTCTACCGTCGCCATGATAGAATCTATACAAAATGTGCAGACAAGTAAAGCAGGAGGGTCATCAACCATTAATTTGGATGCCAAGATGTAAGGGCAGACTGGATGTAGAAGCTAACGAAACTTATTTGCTGCTTGTCAATCATGAAGTTGAACTTAAGACTTTCTTGTTGCGGTGTAGTGAGTGGTAGGACTGCTGACTCTCCAGACCTTGTGCGTTTGATCATCCTTTTATCTTAGGAAGAATGTTTTTGCTTTCTTGTAGAAAAAGAACAATGTTTTCATATTTCTATAGGGAACTAATACTGGTGTTGGTTGATGAATTATGTATACCACTTCATTGGCGTGCAACACCATCTGCTGTCAAGCTGGAGAAGAGTCGAGCAGACAAGACCATTTGCTATATGCACACGTAAAATCCTGACAACCATAGTCTGATTTCAAGAACTGTGTGCAAAAGCAGAAGCAGAAAATATAACATTATTCAGTAAGTAGTAACAAATAAAATGAAAGCTGAATGGGAAGAAAAATGAAGATTTTTAACAGAAAGATGGCAAATAAAGGAACACAGTGGGTTTTATGTTTCAAACATTACAAGAGTTTGTTGTTTGATTGTGAAAACAGATGAAAAGAAAACATCCAGTTAGTGGATACTCTGTATGCCACATCATTGAAGTGCAACTCCATGGGCTGTCGAACTGGAGAACACTCAAGCAGAGAGGAACATTTACTGTGTGCACACATAAAATCTCGATAATCATAGTCTGATTTCAAGAAGAACGGTGTGCAGCACCAAATACGACATTGCTCTGCAACTACAACTACAGTTGGAATAATCACGCAGAAATGTCTTCTACTGCATGAAACACGAGCGCCTGCGAACAGAAAGAGGCGTAGATCTACTAATTTGCCAGCCAATTAATTGCAAAGCTTGAAGATTACTAACTAAGAACGAAGTTAATTGCAATGCCCTATCAAAATGAGGATGTTGTGGAGAGGAAAGAGCGTATGCAACTGATCATAGATTCGGGGGTATGGAGAGAAATCGTAGGGGGCACGATCAACGAAAGAAGACCAAGATCTCAGCAAATCAGATCTGATGCCTGTCGTGCCCACCAAGATCGGAAAGACAAATCAAAACCAGGACCAGTGGCCTCACCTGCATGTTACACTAGACGAGATCGAGCAGGCGGCAGCCGTCGATCCCGCCGGTGGTGCAGGCGGCCTGGTACATGAGCGAGCACAGTTGGATCTTTCAAGAATCGTCTCGATCGTGGAGGAGAAGAGGAGCAAAAGGGATGAAGAGGAGACGGGGAGAAGGCGACTCGCCTACGCTTGGGTGAGTCGGCAGCCGCCGGAGGGTCGAGGCGGGTGATTCCCGCTCACTAGGGCACTTTGATTCGTATTTATAGCTATTTCATGGACGAAACTACCCATCAACATGTCGATAATTCACTAAAACAGGAGCTGTTGGCTGTTATTATGGATATTGAGAGATGGCATTTTCGGAAGTAGCCCAATTTGATAACCATAAATTAATTTAAGGATTATATATACATATATATAATACAAAATAATTTATCATCATTTGTAGAATTTCAAATAAGTATTGGATTTGAGAACCTGAAATATGTTAAAAAATTAAATATTATCTCAATTGCATATTTCTTCAACACCTATACAAAAACGTTGTAATTGATTTACTCCCTTCGCGGAGTTTAAAATAGGTATTCTTATTGGTTTCATAATAAGAATCATAAAAATAAAACTTAATTTCTATGTAAATTATGATATTTTAAGATAATATATTTTTTTATATCTACTTGAATCGTTTCTTGTTAGGAATATTTTCGAGTCTAAAAGAAAACATCGATAGAAAAATATTAATAAGGCGAGCACTTTTCGTTAAAAACTCAATATGAGAGTGTTTTTTTTAAAATGTTTCTTATTCATATATCAATTATTTTAATACTTCTTTCTCTAAATTTAATTTTGCATATGTATTCATCCCCAAATTATTAATCTTGTTTTATATATCCTCCTTAAAATTCATTATGATGCTAAAAAATATTAGAAATATTTTTGTATTAACTACACACCTTCATGAGTGGAGTCTGATACAGAGGTCAAGTTCAGTAGTCTGATGAACACAAAACACGTGCAGAAGATTTCTGACACTAAACACAACAAAAGCAATCAAATTAATTACATAACAATAACAAGAATTCCATCCCAACAAAAAAAATCATTTCAATATATGCATAATGTATTACCAACTTTAGCCTGTTTTCAAATTCCATCTTAACATCTGTAGAACATTGGGTATTGTAACTTTTCCTTGAAATCTTGCAAGTTCTTATGTCATTTGATCCTGAAGTTGTCCTCTTCTGGCCCTCTCTGTGATTTCTTTTAGATTATTAAACTCATACTAAGATCATAAGTTTGCCAATCTGAATCTTGGTGGTAAGATCATAAGTGTTTTTTTCCTTGAAGCTGCAGACTAAATATTTTCAAGATAGCTGATGGAGAAAGCAGCAGTAATTCCAATCTCTGGTCCAACCACTGATCAGATCATCATTGTTCAAAGTGACAACTAAATGAAAGTTGTTCATCTGTAGCAGACCAAAATACTTTTTTGGAAAGGAAGGAAACTACTGTTCATAGCATTTAATCCATGTAGAAAGATCCATTCTAATAGAAATATTGTCATTGTCCATATTCTTCCTGTGACCTCACCACCAATGTACAGTAATGTTGTGTGTTCATCTTTTACTTGCATTGGAAGGAAGTTTCATGGAGATCCAACAGAGAAATCTGATCTTGATGGAAGTCCAAAAATATTATAGTGTTGTCTTCAATTTTTCATGAAAATCAAGCAAAATAGCTACTCTTTTGCTCTCCTTTAGAGTGAACTTCTACATATGAAAGATAATATCATATCAAACATGTGACTGGAAATCAATGATAGAAAAAGACCTATATTTTGGATAATTTGACCTTGAAGTTGACCTTTGCTGGCATATTGAATAAATAAATCATTCCACATTCAATTTTTTTTTGTACAAAGAATGATAAAAGAATTCAAATGGGGAAAACATCTTCAAACTTCTGTAGTCTCAAGCATCAGCCATCAATGACCAAGGATGGTTTACAAACATTAATTCCTTGCTGTCAACCTCATGAACTTGTCCTATATATTTCTTTAGTTTATCTCACATTGGCATTGGTGTGCAGACTGATCAAAACTTTGATCTGGTCTCATCCCATCCATTTCCTGTGACAAATCTTGATTTCAGAGGCCAGAATATGAAGCATCACTAACTTCAAGAAGTTAGCACCCAGTTCTGAATCAAATATAAGCAGGTTTTGATAGATCTCATGCACTAACAACTTAACCAAACACTGCTAACATTCCAAAGCCTGTCAATTATCAGCACCATTATTGTTGAACCTGTGAAGAATAAATCACCAAATAGCTGATCATTTTTCTGATGGAAACAAGTTTTCTGATCGGCAAATTCCGAAAAAAAATTCATTTTTTGTGCCCTCTGATTGCCATTGATAAGCAGACGATGATGATACTGATGTAACCATGAAAATTAAGCACAACCAGCATCATCAAGGCAGACTTTTAGAAGCATATAAAAGAATTTTGTACTCTTTGGTGGCTTGTTAGCAGAGCAAACCTTATGTCAGCAAAAGACAATGAAGCAGAATTTAGTAATCTAAGCCAGCATCATTAGAACAAACAATTCCAAAATGCTTTGCCCCCTTCCTAAGAACCTCTGTACTTTGATGGTATCAGATCTTTCACTAAATCTAATTTGAAATTCTGGGTCTCCACCAATAGGTCCTCATTCTGAAGCAGAGATGCAATAATTCTGATTCTAGGATGAACAAATATGGAGAAGACTGATGCTGAAAAATCAAGCCAGATGCTGAGATGAATTCTTCTTTCTGGTGTTCAAAGAGTAGCTGCCTGTTTCAAGAGCTTCCTTCTCATGAAAGGCAGGCAATGATTGATTAATTAGAAGAAGAAAACATCACTGTCCTTGAACACTAATGCAAACCAACAACATGATCAAACATGAAAAGAAGACTGCAGGTCTGTCTCTTCTCTTTGGGATCACATACCACCATGGTGCGGCTCCCAGGCATGTCACACACAAGCAATCCACTCAGACCAAAAGATGAAACCATCTCATGCAATAATGCCTCCACCATACTTTCTGATGAGGTAAAGAGGTACAGCAGGGAGGAGTGGTTGAACCATAGGAGGAAATTTAGGTAGAGAGAGAGAGGGAGAGAACATTTATTCTAATGCCTTCCGCATTGAGGTATGAGTACCATGAAATATAGAAACATCAAGTGGGTCACCACATGCAATGAGAGCAATACTCCAAAGCCTGTCATCAAAAGAAACATGGGACCAAGAGAGATAAAGAAAGGCTACTGCTTCCCATGTGCACTTACAAACACAACCAACAGTGAGCACATGGGATCATCCTTTCTGCCACCAGATTGCACTTTTGAAGTCCACAGACAAGTGAAAACAACAAGCACATGAGCTGCTGAACTTGCTGTGGGAGCACATACTCAAATCAGATACATGTTGATTTATATGCACTTTACATTTCAAGGAAGATCATAACTTGTTCTTGGAAGTTCAGATCAATATTGTCAGCCAATCTCCTATTATCTACTCAAGGAAGCATTTGCCGACCCGGTCGTTAACTCTGGGATTGGTTGGTTTAGTGGCTAAATGTACAATTGAACCAAATGCTGGACTTAAACATCGGTATCGCAGAACTTGCCATTTATCCGATTCTGTACAGCTTTAATTGCAGCAACTCGAGCAGCGGTGGCTGCTCTATTGGCAGCTGTGACTGCTTTGTTTACTTGTGGATCCACCCTCGGAACCAGAATAGCATTTTCTGCAGACTTCCGAGCCGCCTACATGGAGACTTTTCATGTTACAGGAAAAAGAATAGAGAGAGAGAGAGAGAGAGAGAGAGAGAGAGAGAGAATTAGCAGAAGAGTAAGCATGTGATACCTGAAAGGCACGCTGAACAGCAGGATCTGATGCAAGAAGAGGGCTCTTGAGAACTCCAGAGTCCCAATCTCCACATCTTGTGTCCCCAGTACGAAATGTGTACATCCCAAAACCTTGCTTCTTGCCTTCATGCCATGATCCTTCATAGCAGTGACCATTAGCAAAGTGATACACACCAAAACCATGGATCTTGTCACCAAAGTACTCGCCGGCATACTTGTCACCATTCCTACATCCACCAGAGTTTTCCCACAATAAATAGTCCATTTCTTCAAACCCAGCAATTTAGACAGAAAAGTGCTGCCAATTACAAGTCATGTAATAATTCATAATAACTTCTATAATCGAACAAAACTTGCATTAAGGAACATTTCCTGATAATTCATAAAAACTTCTATACTCAAACGAAAAAGAACTTGATGTTGACACTGGAAAATCAGTAAAGGCAACTAAATCAATTATAACACAGTTTATTAGGAAAAAATGTTAAAGATCAGAAAAAAAAATTGTTGGAGAAGTATGAACAGGCTATCAAGAATTCTTCACCAGAACAGAAGACCAAGACACTAAGACCAGTTTTTGCAAGAATAGCACCACGTGATCAACTAGAACCCAAAGTTCCAAGTGGTTTAACCTTCACGACACCAAGTGAAGAAAAATTAAAGGTCATGACTGCGTCTTATCTATTTCCACCTCAAACATAAGAAGAGAGTCAAATTTTGTCACAGAAAATTGACCCCTGCAGAGAGCCAGTGAGAAAACTAGACAAACCAACATAAACGGTGTTAGTTACTACATTCCTTGGTGATAGACATAATATTACAATTTCACTACAATCCATGACCATTATCATCTAAATTGGTCCATGACTTCGTCTACAAGCTCCTCATGTTAGAAGGAACCAACTTAACATGATTATGATATCCTTGAGCATCATTCTATATTATGATTCCTAAATACAAGACCTTAAATAATCTCAATTTCAGGACCCAGTTATAACTATCAATCACTAACAGGCAGAGTGCAAACACTAGAAGGATCAAAAGACAAACATCGAACACAGCAAAAACAGTGAGCAGTAGCACATTCTACATTTCAATTAATTAGTTTTAGACAGTAACACAGTAAGTTTCCACAACCAGCACCACAACAATTAATTGGCTTCAACACCAAGCAGTAAATTTTCCACAACCATCACAGCAATGCAGCAAAAAGAAACAGCACCATCAACAGCAAAGACAACATATTCTATCTATCAATTAATTCGTTTCAACGATATTGCAGTAAAAAACCTACCTTTCACTGATCAAAGGGTTCCAAATGAATGGAAACAGAACAATCAATACCGAAGGCCCAAACTTTGTTCGACTAAATCGACGCAACCAATCAAAAAGAAGCGAAACTGAGCAAAAATCTTGCCTGAAATGGTAGTAACCGAGGCCGTGCTTGATGCCGCACTTGAACTCCCCAAAGTAGCAGCTCCCGTCGGAGCACGTCTGCATCCCAACCCCGTGGCTCTGCCCGCTGAACCACTCGCCGGCGTAGCTGTCGCCGCTGTAGAACTTGTACACCCCGAACCCATGACGCAGACCCTGCCGGTACTGCCCCCGGTACCGGCTCCCCCTTGCCCAGCTCTCGATCCCGTAGCCATCGTACTTCCCGTCGATCCAATCGCCCTCGTACCGTCCCTTGCCGAAGAAGTAGTAGACGCCGCTGCCGTTGCACCGCCCCTTGTGGAACTCGCCCTCATAGTAGTCCCCATTGCTGTAGTACTCGACCCCCTCCCGGACGATCCGCCCGACGGCCCTCCTTTCCTTCCTCTCGGCGCCTCCGATGAACCAGTCGACGGATGAGGCCCGGCGGACCGCAGCGGTGGCGCCACCGCGGAAGAGGGCGGACCGACGGGCGGCGAGGGAGGCGGCGGTAACGAGCGAGGAGAGGAGGAGGACGTTGGCGAAGAGTGGGGAGTCATCGCGGAGGTAGAGGAAGAGGAAAAAGATGAGGGCGAAGGGGAGGGGGAGGAGGAGGAGGTGAAGGAGGTGGTGGCGATGGCGAGGCTGATGGCGGTGAGGGCGGTGGGGCTTCTCCTCCTCCTCATCGTCGGCGATGGAGGAGAGGCTGTGGATGGAGGATCGGACGGTAGGGGAGCGTAGGAGGGACGACGGCGTACGGGTCAGCTTACCCTTCTGCAACTCCATCTCTTTTCTCCACTAGCTCGGCGTCATGGCGAAGCGAAGCGAAGCGAAGCGAAGCGAAGGGCTGAAAGCGTTAGGGATATAAAGAGGCGAAGGTCAAAAGAAAAGGTCGTAATCCTCACCGCGAGTGACGGGATCTACCTCGGACGAGTGGTGGCGTTGGATTCGCAACTGACGGCTGAGATGCAGCTTTCCGGACTTCATCCTTCAGCGGATACTTCTACTTACCCTTTCATATCTACTCACTTTTCGTATCTAACTTATGACTGGCAAAAATCTGGTCCCCACTTGAAATCTCGAGCAGGGTAGATGATGGGGCTCCTTTTGATGGAGAGGAGAATTATTTCTTCTTTTCTAGGACGCGTCTTAGATCCTGGGCTGCGGGACTATTAAAGCTCTGCGTGCCGTCGGATAGAGGAAAGCGCCCATTATTTCGGATCTTGATGCACTTTTCTTGCAAGCAAAATAATAAATACACCAAAAAAGAAAAAGGTGCTTTGTGATTAACGCTGGCTTGAAACTTGTTTGCAAAGAAACATGACAAAGAAGACAGATCTCTAATTAAACATGCAAAGAAATTTGACAAGTAGCAAAGTAGGTAAGGTGGGAGTTTTTGACCATCATTAGCTTTAGCTTATTATGATCCATATATAAGTGGCAAGAACAGGCCAAGAAGTGATGCTAAGATCAAGTCTCATGTAGGTGTTCACAAGGAGACTTTTGACAGGATCAACATGATTAAGATATGAATGGAACTTTGTTTATGAGATCATTGAGTGTGATAAAAGGACCAAGTCTGCTCTCTCTTTTCCACCCAAACCTACCTCAAAATGGTTTGGACTTGTTGGTTGTTTACATTGGACTTTGATCTTGATGGATGAATGATATCAGTCTGTCTCAGGACTTTCATCTACTGTGGCACAAGCAAGATTTTTTGAAGATGATTAATGGTACAGCATGAGCATGTATGACTGTATCATGCTTTGGATGTATTAGTGACAATCAATAATTTAATATGATATCGTGAACTCGATACCTTATCGAAAATTTTATATTTACAAATAATGTTTAGCACTCCGATAAATAAAAATAATTGAGTGTGTGTATATCATTAGGACTCTGATAAATAAAGAAGTTATTTTTATGACTCAAACTCTAATCACTTAGGTGTATATGTAATATAACTAGCTTATAGTCATGCTTTGGGCTGAGTTATATATATACACTGGCCCATGGTAGCACTAAGTCCAATTTACACAAATAAACCTTATGCTATTATATATATATATATATATATATGTGAATTTCTTGCTAAAGTACATAGTTTAATGAACTTAACAAGAATATAAATTTCTTTTCCTTTTTAGAGATGCATAATTGCAATGAACAATCCTTGAGATTCTCCTCAATATATTATTTTCCTTTTCTTTCTAAATGATACAAATTGGACTCCACCTCTCATTTCTTCCTTCATTTCCACTTCTTCTAATGATTCACAATTTTACAGCTTAATTCAAGTCTTGTGTTTCAGAATAGAGGAGCCAATTACAACTTGTATGTGATATTTCTTGCCTTATGACTATTAGGAACTCAAACACCTAATAATGCTACAATGATTCTTCTATCACCAATTACAAAGACTTCCTATTCTTGAGTGGGTTGTAGTAAAGAAATCTATTCCAAGGGAGAGACTAATACAAAGGGAGAGAAAAAATTTCTTCATATTTCTTGTGGATTAAAAAGAGAATGCAAAGAAAGGGAATAAGAGAGAGAGAGAGAGAGAGAGAGAGAGAGAGAGAGAGAGAGAGAGAGAGAGAGAGAGAGAAGCAAAGTAAGAGGGAATAAAAATTGAATATATATTTTTTCTCATGACCTGACATTAATGAGTGAAATATTCAGAAAATTATTATTATTTATTTATGCTAATTGGAACTTACTGCATTACATCCATATATAGCTGAGAAACCCAATGGAGCAGCCTTAAAAGATGTTGCTCCATCAGATTTCCTCTTATTTTGGGAACCAATTTGGCCATTTTTACAGTGAGCAATCTACTTGACTTCCACCTTAGTGAAAGTGATGAGAAGAGTAGTGCAGGTAGAGATCAGCAGAAGCTCCACAGATGGATGTCAGCTTCCTCACCCCACTCTTCGGCTTGAGGAGCAAAGAAGAGAGATGGGTTAAGCATGTAATCCCTGCACTTGGGTGACTGGAAGAAGGTCTCGAAGTTGATCGAGTCATCGATGGGAGAATCCTCCATGGCTGGTCCATCGCCCATTGAACTCGAGATCAGTGTTTCATCCTCTGCAGTATCTGATGACACCGACGGCGACGCAGCGTTCGTGGCCGCTGCGGCAGCCACTCTTTGGATGGACTTGGGCGACATGACGCGATCCGGGAGCTGCAGGAGCAGAGAGGCCGGGAAGTTGAGGCTGGCGGCGGTGCCTCTCAGGCAGAGCAGGGCCGCGTCGTAGGCTCGCGCCGCGGCCTCCGGCGTGGAGTAGGAGCCCAGCCAAATCCTGGTCTTCTGGTTCGGTGCTCTGATCTCGGAGACCCATGAGCCCCAGCTCCTCATCCTCACACCCTTGTACTGCTTCTTACCTTTGGCTGCTGCAGCACTGCTCCTTGGGACACTGTGATCGAGATCCCCTCTGATCTTGCTCTTCACCATTGACGGTGGTGCTGTGTCTTCTTCGATCTTGCAAGGATGGAGGATGCGTAGGAGAGAGAGCTGCAGCTTATTTATAGAGGCGGGTTTTCCTGATGCAATAAAGCCGGGCGAGGAAAAGAGAAGAATCCCTCAAAACGAGGATTCTGTCATTGACATTAATTTAAGAGTGATCTGATGTATCTCTCAGTCTCATCGTATAAGCTGCACTAGTTTCCATGAGCCATGTTCTACACTTGTGATTGGACTGACATGGCCCTTTTCTTTGGGAGAGGTGCTTTGCAGACATTATTGATAGATAGATAGATAGATAGATAGATAGATAGATCAATTATACATGACTTGCATGGACAATCCAAATGTATGTAAACAGTTCATGAAGTCTTGGCATTCACAGGATTAGTTGGCTCACAGTATCATCCAATGTGGTTCACAAGAAACACTGGCATTCTCAATCAATCATGGAATTAATTGCTTCGGGCTAACTATAAGTATTATTTTGTAAAGCATCCCCTACTTGACGTTATACTCGTTTTCAATTTATGGCTTGCGATCCAGCAAATCATCTGACTGAGTGATCTACTTTGACCCACCAACTTCGACTTCTGGTTTCACATCTGATACAGATATGTCTGAAAAGTTTTTTATCTTTCAAAAAATTTTATGTAGCTTTCTAACTTTAAGAAATTTCCATACTTTTGATTATATAAAAAATATTATTTCACTTCTATCTCCATTAGATTTGACGTCTGTCTCTGTTTTGCATTGTCACCTTATCTTTTCTTCCTTTTGCTAAGAATAATGATGAGTAGAGGGCCATGAGCCCCTGATCACAATCCTCTTTTTCTTCAACTATAATCTTCGTAAACTCTTTATTTGCACATTTGTCACTGGTCCTTAAGATAAAAGGAGGGAAGTTTGGACAACGAGGGTCAGTGGTTGCCTATGCCATGGTCGAGAATAGTGAAGGCAAGACCTTCTTGATCGTGTTTGCACATAATCACGCCTATATTGCGAGCGACGAACGATTATTCTAGATGAATGGGGATGATCGACGAGGTGGAGGCGTGGCCGCAACCCCCTAAGCAAATCGCTTATGGGGTATAGCAAAGATGATGGTGCTGGTCGAAAGCGATGGCTCACAGAGAGAATATCATTATCATTATTTAAAAAATATTTTATGAAAATTTTTAAGAATTAGAGTGCCATTTGAGAATTTTTTAAAAAATAGAGATTTTTTTAAAAAATTCGCTTAGAGTATTCGTATGAAAAGTTGAGATTGGATCGGTGCAGTCCAGCTGAACATGAGGCATATGATGTGAAGCCATCGTCACCACGTCAAGGTCTGTCTTCTTCTTCTTCTTCTTACTGTTGCAGTTGAGGTGGTGTGCAGGAATGGAATGGGTAGAAGAAGCCATGGGAAGCTTGAAGACTGTGCTGAGGAGGAAGCTTCCTGGGTTGGACGGTTGTGAGAGCGGCGGCTGGTGATGGTGATGCGGTGGGGACAGGAGATCGGAGCTTTTGTGGTCTTCTTCCAGCTATCACTCGGCTGGAGCTCTACTGGCTTGCAGAACCAAACGCGTCGATGGATCGCATTCGACGCGTCGACGCGCAGCTCTTTTCGGAGAAGAGAAGGTTCCTTCCTCTCGATCTGACGGCACGTAGGAATCGGCTTGTTTGCATGCGTCTTGGGTGGCCGATCCAACTTCGCATGACGTGGGTTTCGTACCTTACAATCAAAGAGGGGACGACGTGTCTGTGCGCTGCGACAAACTTAAACGTCTGGGGTCCACGGCTGAGGTTGAGATGACCTCACGGTGGGTTCCACGTAAAATCCAAGACGAAACCTGATCCGAATTCCGACCCGTTTAAGATAGGATTACCGCATTCATTAATCAAATTTAAAGGCATAAATATTATATATATATATATGTTTATTTTGTCTTTCTAATGAAGTATTTAAAATTTTTTTGAGAAGATAAATAACGAAAACAAAATTCAAACTCAAAACCTCATGAAATATTATTAAAGTCTTCACCGATCAGACTAAATGACACCTTCAAATGTTTATATTTTGATTTAGTCATGCGATCATACATACGATGGAACAATGACAATAGTTTATACTATATTATATTTTGTTTAGGTATAGATCCTTATTAGATTATAAATACTAATCATCTACAAATTAATCGTGACACAATGATTAACACAATGTGTCTCAAGTAAGGCCTGTCAACTTAAATTGATACGGATTTCAACCCATTTAAAACAGATTAGAGTATTCTCTAATCAAGTTTAGGACCAAGAAAATATAAATCTGGTACATAGGTAATTTGTCGGATGAAAAATGGATAAAGATAATTTAAGAATGCCCCCCATATTAATCTTTAATAAAGAAGCTCACTATTAGCAATCTTTTTTTGGGGGCTATTAACGACCTGCGCCTATTCGTTGGTCGCAGACATGACGAGATCATATGAAATCCCTAAAAAAATAATGAGTAGATAGATCTTCTCCTAAGTCGAAAAAGAAGAAAAAAAGAAAAACAATATATAACGGGATATTTATATTCGTATATAAAGGGATATTTTAAAAATATTAAAAATTGTTTATATATAATTATAAATAGCAAATGAGTTGTGAATAAAAATATCCTTCAAAACAACAATACAGTTGCAATAATGCTTATCTGATATTGGATTCATTAGGTATCAGTTAAGCAAATCCAGTTCCAATAAATCAGATACAATACAAGAATTGAAATTTTCATGCTATTCCACAACATAAACAATATCAAGTAGTATAATTTTGTGACAACATGCAGATCTATCAACTCTGTTTCTTCAGGATGGATGACTAACACCCATGCATGATAACCTAACTCGAATAAGCTACACGAACAAAAAAATTTCTGTTGTGTAATTTGACATTAGAGATCAGGCATAAGCAGAATACAAAAGCAGCAATGCAAATGCTAACCTCGAAAACTATCAAATATACCAATCTGACAAACTTTGGTGACAATGCTGATTACAGTGAGCAGACAGCTCAATCTGACGAGCATTATCAGATACATTAGAAGTATAATACACATTAGCATAGCTCACGAATAAGTCAAATGGAGGTACTCTGCTGGAAAGGAAGTTAAGGAACAGCTCACCCTCGCATCGATAGCCTTGAAGTGCTCCAGCCCTTTGGGGAGAACCTCTGTTCAAAAGGAAAAGAAGGTTGCCACCTTTGCAGCTATAACCTGGTATCAGACTATCTATCTTGTATTTACACTTGTTGAGGTAACTCAGTTCGGCTGTCCCGCCATGTCCTTGACTCTTTCACTTCAATTCACAGAATCCATTAGCAATAATAACTGTTTTCGATGCAAGCTACAGCAAGCATATGCCAGCTGGACTCCAGATGCTGCTGATGCTCCAATTATAGAGCAGTATATCTCATGCTGCATGAACCACTTCATGTCCGTGCTGGATGTGTTATCGCGGCCCACATACAAGTTGAAATATCATGAGTCCCAGTAATCCAGTCAGGTTCATTTCCCAGAAAGCATAGGTTGCAGCTTTGGCTAAAAAGAAGTAACGACATAAGTAAAAAAATGAAAATCTTTGCTTTCATCTCAAATAAAGCAGAAATTTTAGTAGAGAAAGCAATATCTCAACTACTGGCCCAAACTAAAATAATAAAAGAAAAATACTTCAATATGCAGAATAACCACATCACCCTTCATATGAACTAACAAAAGATAAAGAATCCTGGTTGAAAAAAACCATATCAATCCTGATGCAAGATTACAACTAGATATGATAAAGGAAAATAAAATCTTTGACTTATTTTATGGTTATTTTTTCTTTGTGCAATGAGTTAGTTAATGATGATTTCTCATGCCTTGCAATTCCCAGCCTAATCAACATATTATTTTGTCTGCTTCAGACTATATTTTGATCCACACAGGGAACACTCAAGTACTCAACATGGGAATCTCCTGGAGGAAGGACAATGCTAGAATCCTTTAACTAGAAACACTGCCAGATGAGGCTGTTGAAGTATATATTTTGATCAGGAAGGCAAAAATAAATTAAAGCATAACAATACCTAAAAACTTATTACATTAAATTACAGTACGCAGGAATTCAGAGCAATTGTAACAGGAAAAGACAATGAAAAAATAATAATAATAAATAAAAAAAATTTGCCTGTGATGGTGAAATTTGACCTGATACAGACATGTATTGCCAATTCACACGAGCACTTGCCTTACTCTATGGGGTGTAGATTGCTTACTGGATAATAATTCCAGTACAGCGCTCAAAAAGCTTTGGAGCAGCTATACTAATTTCACATTGCAAGTAATGACTGCATGGAAATGAAATTAACTGGACTAATTATCTTGAACAGTTGAACATAATTAATCATTTAATGTATGTGTTCTATGTCGAGGATGGACCTTGCTTGCCCACCTGAATTGCTCAACAGGCCTGCCCAATCAACCTTGAACACCCAACTAGCCTATTCAGTGGGTCTCCTGCACCTGCACAGACAGTCCAGCCAAAATGTCTTATTTGGACTGGGACGATAAGTCTGAGATGGCTTGTTTAGAAGTTCTAATCAGTTACAATCAGATCAAGAAAAGAGAGGAAGAGCTAAGAAATCCAATTTATCAGTTGCAACCAGTTCTAATCAGCTTTTTTATCTTCTTTTATTTCACACAATAAAATCGATTGCTTTTTTTTTTTCCTTTTTCTCTTGGAAAGTTTCCCACCCTCAAAGAAGAGAAGTCTTAGTTAAGAGAGGTCATTCCTAAACTACATTGGCTTCACGATTAAAATAATAGGACTCAAGAAAATATCAAACATCTTAATAACAATTGTTGACATGCTTCTTTCTTGTCTCAAACTAGTGAGCAATATCAAGCATCTTAAAAACAAGCATAAAGACCATCTTATCAGGTTCTCTGTGTTGGGCAAAAGCTTCAAAATGACACCAACAAAAGCTTCTTAAAGAGAAGCAAAAAAGACCTGCAATACAAACATGAATTTGAGATAACAAAGAACAAGTTATCTCATTTCAATCCCCATGATCGTAAGCTTTAGTAGTTAATATAGCTACAGAAGTGAACTGTTGGCCAAGATTCAATTTCATAAAATCAGTCAACACGAGTGACAAACCTGAGGTTTGGTTGAACATCACGGAGTACATAGACATATCTTAGGACACAAAAGGATACAAATCAAAAGACACATGCCATTAAAATTTAATGGAGCAACAAATGTAGAAGATTCAAATGACAAAACGCAGTTCAATTTTTTTTGCCAGTTCCAACGATATTAAGAAAAAAAAAACTAATTTAAAACTTTATCCAAGATGATTTATAACATAAGACTTGTCCATATGTAGCTATATTTTAAGCATCAAATAAGAAACAAATCTGTAATGCTTTTCTCTTGACAAATTGCCATGTCAATTAGTTAGCAAAAACAACTTACAAAATAAAGAGGATGATGCATATGATAACAAAGTTGCTGGAGACACTCTGCTACCACTTTCACTGACTTGTACAGGCCTGGAAGCATAGCTAGCTGCAGGTGATGATGGTGATTGTTTTGAGTGCACTTTGGGAGTTGGCCCCATTGCTTTGAGACTTGGAGGACTGGTCAAGTGTCGTAAATGGCCAGAAAGAGTTGGTGGATAAGGATGAACTGATGAACCAGTATTTGGTGCAAGAGATGGACAAGGAAAGCAGTTAGTAAAAGGATCAACATTCCTTCTTGAAGGTCCAAGTGCACTTGCAGACTGAGAATCTGGCTGGATGCCATTTTCTGGGGCAGGTGCATATGCCATTGGATTTTTTATTGGAAAAGTGTGACAACAGAAACATGGAGGCGGTCGATGGTCATTATCTGATGGAACAGGAGCAGGAGAGAGAGTAGGGTTCAAGGAAGCAGGAGGTTCAGGGTAAAGATTGCCAACAGATGGAGAACCAGATGGCGATGGACCAGGGGCCATTGAGAGTGAGTGTTCAAGGTACGATGATAATTGCACTTGCTTTACTTTTCCAAAAACAGAGTTGTTGAGGCCAAGATTGTTAGCATTGGGCCTTGTGATAGCCTGAGCTAGTTGTTTCATTCTATCTGGTAATAGACTACCGCTCCCCATGTCTGACAAAACAGAAGCTTCAACAGTAACTGGTGGTGTCACCGTGGAACCGTTTATATTTGTCAGCTTCACGTATACATTCTGCATTGAGAGAACATATTTAACTATTTATTTTACAGCTAGAACATTAATCACGAAAATAAGAAAAGCATATTGATGGGCACCTCATAAGACCTCAAATTCAATCCGAACTTAAGTTCGTCCTTCAAGCGGTCAATGTTCTCCAGAATCTCTTCAATGTTGTTATTTAATGTGAAGTCAAATAGGATTTGAGCAATGTCCCAAATGGAATCTGACTGCAAAGGTATCACAGTTATCCCTCCAGGAAACTTTAAAAGTTCAAAAGATGATGGATGCCCAAAAATTGATGATGTCAAAGATATATTAATTTGCTGAAGGACCAGATTTATCAAAGTTGATCTCAAAATACTTAATGCTGGTAAGCTTATTGAGGCATTTTTTGGGTCAGGAAGAAAACCAAAGACCACGTATGTAGAGTTTTCTGGATCCAGCGAATGCATGGAGATAACTGAAACCTGTTTTGATGATAAACTTCATTAATGCTCCAAATAATGTGAATAATGATGAATGTTACAGAAATAAAGTGGAAACAACCTTAGTATTTGGAATACCAATTTCCTCAAGAATGTCATTCTCCAATCTTGCAGCCTTAGTACCAAGCAGTGAAATTGGTTTTTGCAAAACAAGACTTGCCTGGATTTCAGCTGAAATGAAACAAGATAACCATTTATATCTGATAACCATATAAAGCCCTTCCATGTTCAAGTAACTGAAATAACAAATAAAACAGGCTGCAAGAGATAACCTGAAGTTACCACATCTATTTACATGTTTTGCATAACATTATGCATGGATTTGCACCACCTCTCGACTACATCGTCACATTATATGTATTAGTAGGAACTCAGAAACGTACCCAAAATGCATCAATAGCACAAGGCTTTAGTTACAGCTTTTGGTTTTATAAAGGTACCATCTGGTTAAGGTTCTACTCGTTGGCCAGGCACAACAAAGAAGCAAAATCCACATCATCTGACACAATAGATGCTATTACATAGCAAATATTTGACGAAAAACCACAAAAAATTGTCAACTCAAATAGCTAAATTTCCTTAGCAAGAGTCCCAGCAGTTGCTGATTAAATCATGTCCGTAATATTCAAAATAAGATGTCCTGTTTTGCTAAAAAATATGTGATATACAGAAAGCTGAAGTTAAGCACATTCTTCAAGTTAAGTCCAATCAACAACTACAGGTTCCCACAGAGTTCTAATATGTAGCTGCATATGTAGATACAGTCACATGACTGCCTTGCATAAGGGCTACTTCATATTTTAATACCATGAGAGCCATGATAAAAAATTTAATATCATTGGTAGGTCCGTATGTGTATTGATTTCTTACAACTATTACAAAAATGCTTTCCTAAATGAATATAAACATCATCTCATATATTCTATTATTCTTATGTTAGCCATATTATATAATCACCTACGCATTAGCTAAATAATATTATAAATTCCTTTCTTTCTATTTAAAAATGGGAGGATCCACGGGGCTCCTGCCAATGCGGGAACTAGGGAGGATAAATGTATGTAACCTCACCCTTAAATATTTAAAAAAATTATTTCTATGACTCAAACCTTGATCTCCCAAGTCACAAAGGAACAACCTTACCATTGTACCAAGGCCCACCCTCTCTTTTCTTTTTATTTAATTATAATTATTTGAATACTTAATATGACCTGCATATGCAGCAGCATATGTTAGAAATTGCAATGTGTAGGGCAACTACAAACTTCATCCTATTAAAACTCAACCCCGGGCCAAACTTACAATCTAGGTACCCAAACCCAGTTTCAATGGGTAAGCATCCAGAAAAATCTGGCCTGCTGCCATCCTAACTTATGCATACTCTGGTAACTTTTCCAAGTGTAAACCATCTGCTTTAGTATCCTAGCAGATAGATTAAATATGACCTACCAGCCTTGTGAACCTAGATCAACCAAGCTCATCTACATAAATTGCATCAGCAACATAAGTTATTCCAAAAAAACAATCTTGAGAACAAACCCAACCAAGATTATCCCTAATCACACAGCACCCATGTAAAATATCAAACAGTTAGCTTTTTAAGCACAAATTAGTGGATTAAAAATAGGTCAGGCTATCTGACATCAAGGCTGGAAGAAACCATGAATGTTACAAAGACTATCATGCTACACAAAAATGAAGAAAAAAGCACAAAAGAAGTAAAAGAAAGATGGGTGAATTCCCAGAAAAAGCCTCTAGTTTTGAGAAATTCCTACGGAGCGCTCCAACTTTCAAAGATTTTCACAGGGCACCCCTTCTTGTGTGAAAATATCATTTTACCCCTACCTCCAATAGACCCACAGTCCTTAGCCCTGCACCACCGCCCTACCTCTCCTCTCCTCTGCCAAGGATGACGATGAGGTGGGGGGCCGTGAGCGAACGTGAGCCCCGGGCTGCTTGCTCCTCCACGCGTGGGTTGGCTGCAACCTCAAATAGCTGCCCGTCCACCCTCCTTCCTTGCCCATGATCGACGGTGAGGGCACACACGCCATGGCACCTCCTTCCTTGCCCACAATCGACGACGAGGGGGCATGGCGACGACGACGAGGACACATGGGCCGCCCCTCCCTCATTCCTCACCCGTGATCGACAGCATCGAAGTCAACCAACGGAAGATGTGGCTAGGGTTGGCGTGGCCAATGACGAAGGTAACCAACAGTAGGGTGACCCAAGGTAAAATCATCATTTATGAAAACAAGGCTCTCTGTGAAAATTTTTGAAAGCCGGGGTGCTTTGTAGGAATTGTTCAAAACTAGGGGCTCCTTCCAGGAATTCGCCACGAAAGATTCACACAGAACAAAAAAAAATCAAAAATATAATATATCCACATGCCAGAACTATTCTTCCAAAAGCTGATTTGTATCTAGTAGAAATCTAACATTGTGTTTTTCCTTGGTAAATCTTGACATCAAGTATTGTACATTTTAATCTTAAATTCACTCTACAATGGATTATTACATCATTAATCATGTTCCAATAAATTTGTTTGACCATCTACATTCACATCACTAGGACCAATTATAGGAAAGGTAGTAACTGGTTGTGTTATGAAACAACAAAATATCATGTTTAATCTTTATACACCCTAATAAAAAAGGAACAGCATGCTGTAACAAAATCCTGCCTCTGAAATTTATAAACATATTACATACAACTACATCTTGTGCTCCATCTTAAAGTTAATTTCAGCCATCTAGTTCTCTCCAATGACAAAACTATCAAACATATCCAATGTCAATGACCAATTTGCATATAATTCCCTTGTTCCTTTGGGGAAAAAAAAAAGGACCCGGGGCTAGCATGGCCAACGACAAAGGTAACAAGCGACAAGAGTGACCTGGGGTAAAATCATCATTTATGAAAATAAGGTTCTCTATGGGAACTTTCGAAAGTTGGGGTGCTCTGTAGGAATTTTTTCAAAACTAGGGGCTCTTTCTAGTAATTCACCAAAAAAGATTAGCATAGAACAAAAAAAATAAAATATATAATATATCCACATGCCAGAACTATTCTTCCAAAAGCTGGTTTGTATCGAGTAGAAATATAACATTGTGTTTTCCCTTGGTAAATCTTGACATCAAGTATTGCACATTTTAATCTTAAATTCACTCTACAATGGATTATTACATCATTAATCATGTTCCAATAAATTTGTTTGACCATCTGCATTCACATCACTAGGACCAATTATAGGAAAGATAGTAACTGGTTGTGTTATGAAACATCAAAATACCATATTTAATCTTTATACACCCTAATAAAAAAGGAACAGCATGCTGTAACAAAATCCTGCCTCTGAAATTTATAAACATATTATATACAACTACATCTTGTGCTCCATCTTAAAGTTAATTTCAGCCATCTCGTTCTCTCCAACGACAAAACTATCAAACACATCCAATGTCAATGACCAATTTGCATATAATTCCATTTTTCCTTTGGGAAAAAAAAGACCCGGGGCTGGCATGGCCAACGGCAAAGGTAACCAGCGACAGGAGTGACCTGGGGTAAAATCATCATTTATGAAAACAAGGCTCTCTATGGGAACTTTCGAAAGTTGGGGTGCTCTATAGGAATTTTTCAAAACTAGGGGCTCTTTCTAGGATTTCGCCAAAAAAAGATTTGCATAGAACAAAAAAAATAAAATACATAATATATCCACATGCCAGAACTATTCTTCCAAAAGCTGGATTGTATCTAGTAGAAATCTAACATTGTGCTTTCCCTTGGTAAATCTTGTACATTTTAATCTTAAATTCACTCTACAACGAATTTGTTTGACCATCTATATTCACATCACTGGGACCAATTACAAGAAAGGTAGTAACTGTTTGTGTTATGAAACAACAAAATACCATGTTTAATCTTTATACACCCTAATAAAAAAGGAACAGCATGCTGTAACAAAATCCTGCCTCTGAAATTTATAAACATATTATATACAACTACATCTTGTGCTCCATCTTAAAGTTAATTTCAGCCATCTAGTTCTCTCCAACGACAAAACAATATCAAACACATCCAATGTCAATGACAAATTTGCATATAATTCCTTTGTTCCTTTTGGGGAAATAAAAAGATTTTCAGGTCCATTTCATCGCTTGCAATCTTGCAAATTTGCCTCCTTTCCTCACAATGATACATGAAGTCATTCTTATGGCTCAAGAAATGAATTAATCAAAATATTTGAAGGCAATGAATGTTCAGTTAACTATATAGAAGAGTTACGTATTCTCTAACTTGTGTTTTACATTATGACTTAAGAACATTGATGACTGTTCATCATACAATGAAATTTGAACAAAGACAAACAGAACATAGATACGATATACAACTTCAAACACAACTTAAAATTTGTTGTGATTCTAAAAATTATCCTATGTAGGTAAAAATAAATGGAATAGAGTAGACAAGTAAATTGTAAGCAGGACATGGCATCATTTTTCTCTCGTTAAAGCCAAATTGCAGGAACCTAAGAATCTAGATGAACTCTTTATACAGGGAAACAGCTAATAATACTAGCTGCAAAGCCAGAAACCATGGCCATCCTCACCTGCAAAGTAAAAAAGATCTATCCTAATCTACAGCAATATGCATACCCTCCCAATGTTCTCTACAACGTATACCTCTGCAAAAATTGGAAGACAAAGCCCTACTAAAAATCAAGGAGACCGCAGACTTCCCACCGCAAAATCAAGCAAATGCAGTTCAATCTGCTTCAGAAAAAGAAGCCCTAAATTCTCGAACCCCGAGATCCAACGAATCCCACAAAGCCTGATCCAGATCACGAACACGCGTCTCATCTCACAGGATGCACCTAAACGACCAGAAGGCAACCCGCCAGCACAAGACCGAGAAAGGACACCGAGAAAAAGGACCTCACCGTGAAGGCTGTCGGGGTCGTCAGTGACGAACCCGGACCGTCGGCTGCGGAAAGGAGGGAACCAGAAGATGGCAGAGAGCAGCACGCAAGAGCCGAGGGCCAGAACGACGAGGCACCTCAGAGAGACGGCCCGGCGGATCCCGGCGTCTCCTCCGCGACCGCCCCCTCCTCCGGCCGCGGAGTTGGCGAGGACTCGATCGGGGACCTCGACGCGGACTTCCTCCGGCTTCCCCATTTATCGGGGCATCGGAAGCCGCCTCCCCAAACGGATGGGAGGAGAGCAATGCGAGCAGTTGTAGTAACACAGTCAGTTGAAGAAGAAAGGAGACGTGGGAGAGGCGGACGAATTTGGAGACGAAGAGGAGGAAGCAGCGACTCCGTTCCCCCTTAGTCTTTTGGGAGGGAATGGAATGTTCTCGGCATCATTATTTTCTTTAAATAATTATATTATTTGATAAAATCATATATATATATATATTATTTATCTCTCTAATTTTTTAAATCAAAAACCTATAAAATATACTCTTATTGATAATTTATTACTATTCGATTACTACTTGACATGAATTTTCTCTAAAAACATATAATATGCTTACTTTATATATATATATATATACTATTATGGTTAATTTATTTATCATTTGACTATTACTTCAAATTCTATATGACATTAATACCCTTTAGAAATTTAAATGCATATAAATAAATATACAGAAACACCGAAAGGTAAGGTAAACACATGGATTGCACTCCATTAGATCATGACAAATTGGCCCCACTCGCTCCTTGTGAGGGTTGACATTTGGGTTGCAATGCCAAATTGGAACCCATTCTTCCGTAGACAATAAGTAAGAATAATAAAAGATATCATGATCACAATACTACTTTATTTTTTGTATATATAATGTTTCTTTCCCCAAATCATGGTCTTATTAATACAGTCTAAGGAGCTCTCAATGTACATACTCCCACTGCCACTGGTTGCATAAGTTGCTGGTTTTATCTTCTCAACAGGGTTTAAAAGAAATTAAAATTTTATATGCAAGGATCAAAATGAATTAATTATCCTATGAAGTATTTTCGATTTATTGGACTTGGTTCTAAAGCTTGAATTATTCCTCACTTGCATCAACTTCAATGTTCACCCATAAAAGGAGACTTTAGCATCTATCTGTGCATAGCTTTAAATCCAAGCATTTTTATACATGATGCTTGTCATGTTCTTGAGAGGGATTGGATCTTTTATTAATGACAACACTTAATGATAAAGAAGAAACACTAATGAAAATTGATATGATGCATCCAAGAAGAATATGGAATCAATTCCAAGCTCTTTGAGCAAATATTAAAATTAGAGTAGAATAATTTTTTGGTGTTCATGATTATAATTTGATCAACCACCAATGTGATCCACTATATTTGGTCAAAAATAAATAAAACGTAGACCACATTTTCCAGTCACTAACCTCTCTCTCTCTCTCTCTCTCTCTCTCTCTCTCTCTAACCACATTTTCCAATCAATAAAAAGTAGACCACATAAATATGAAAATATGTATGCATATTTGCATACAAATTTGCATGGTTTATTTACATAAATTAACTATTATTTAATCATTAAATCGTTTTAATCAGAACTCAGTATGACAATAAAAATATCAGAAATAATGCAAGTATTTTACATATCCATTTAATACAAACCAATTAAAAGTAGTTATAGTTAAATGTGAATAATTAGAACGAAAGGGAAATATATGAAGGACATGAATGCAAGAATAAATATGTGATTACCCTAAGTAATCAACATGAGTGTCACCATTGATGGCACTCGCATACCAAGCATGAAATAACACTGCAACCAATGAACCAACATGCATGGCATGGGACAGGACAAGGAGAGATGTTACCATTCATGTCATTGTTGATGCCTCTGACACACCAAACATGAAGTCATACTTTAACAGATGAATTTTCTGCTTGCAAATAAGAGAGTTGGATTCCAACTCAATTAGTAATCTTTTGATACAAAAGGTTGATCAATGTATACAATACATGTATTTATGATTTGAGCACTGGTAATATAAATTGTAAAAGAGCAATGTCACTGTAGATCAATTCATACACTACAAATATGGCATTAAACATATAGAATCTGACCTGTAAATAATGTATTTCTTAAAAAAATAAGGAGAGCATTATTACACAACTCTAATAAATGGAGCATTTACTTTGAACAAAATGAGGGAAAAGAAAGAGAATTTATGGATAGGTTGAACTGGATAGGAAACTTACACAACCATCAGAGCATAGAGTTGTTGAGCAATGCTTGTCTCCAACTTCTTGTAGGTAAGAACTTTGGCTGTAATTAATCATTGTTCATGCACCAAGACTGACATATGCCCACCTAGTTGGAAAACTTCTAGACTCACATTTCTCTCCTAACCTAAAACCATTGAAGCTTTGTCAATTAAGAATCTAAAATCCTCAAGCTGAAAGCTGGACAAAATTTCTGGTGTTCACTTGATGCATATTGACATAATTTGTGGATATTGAAAGTCTAGGACTATTGGATAAATGATATCAGAAAGTCCAGATAACTCCCAGTTCTGTCTCTGTTCTCAAACCATGTTTTCCATCAACTGATCCTATAACATATATCAGCAATCTTCTCCTGATTTCCAGAACAAAATTCCATTTATGACTGGACCATTTAGAGACAAAGGTCCCACTAACCCTTTTTTTTCCTTGAAGAAATCCATCCATATGTGTATATAAATAATATATGTTGGGAAGATACCAACCATGCAACTACTTGGAAGGTCCCACCTACCTGTAAAAACCAACCACCACCCATTTTTTTTGTTTTTTTCTGAGTGACATCTTTGCACCATTTCATTCTCAGAAGCTTTGCTTCTCTTATTGGCTTTAGATCTCCAGCCAAGATTTCATCTTGTAGAGAAATATCACCTGCAAAATTGTCTCGTCTAATCAATATCTACCCTGCTCTTTAGTCTGGCAACTACAAAGAAAAAAATCACACTCACCAAACAGGCAAGTAGTTGTCGACCATCTCCAACTCTGAAGTTTGTAGGCGATGAAGTCAAATTCAATCAGCTAGCAACAATAGATGAAAGCAACCTTAACAATTTGGGTTAGTAGTCATTGTTCTGCAACTTATAGTCTATACCTCAGAAATGCAGGTTCATCTTTGAGCAACATTTCTGTTGGTAAATCTCTGACATTGCATTTACATACTGTTGTAATCTTAAATGTCCTGAAACTTTTGAAGTACTGTGTAGCAGAATATGAACAAATTTTATAGAGAAGACAATAGTGGAGATGGCTAACTATCCAAGAAGCCCGTAGAAAATCTCTCTCTCTCTCTTATCTGTCTGTCTGTCTATCGATCTCTGGCATTTACAATCTCATATATGCTGATTCGGATTGCTCTAGATGATAATAACTGGAGATGTTCATAATATGTCTAATATAGATTTTAGTTACTGGTTAAATTACGTAGAATATGCTGCATAATGTAGAAGACTTGAATTAATCTTCTTGGTTTTATTTATGTTCGGTTGCTGATATAGCTGAAACCAGCATTTGTGACACCAATAGAAAATAAACATAGTTTTACTATCCTCATAGTCATACTTAGCTCTGCATTTAGTTCAGGTTTAATGAGGGTTAAATCGAAGGATACTAATAATGTCAAGAAGGAACTGAACCCAGATAATCAGGACTAAATTAACCCACTTAATATAGTGAACTAAAATAACAATCTCTTTTCTCATTCTCTTTGCTAATTCAGACAACTCTATTAGCTAGCTGCATCGAACCAAATAAAGAATAATTAAATTTAGTTAATCAGGCCAGAGTAATTTAATCATGCTTATCAGGCTAGAGTTATTTAGTCATGTTAGCAAATCCAATTTAAATTGTCCTCATCCACCATTGACCTAAGAGGTCAATACATTGCAGGTGAGATTAACTTTAGATGGAAATATGAAGTAGCCAATTTCTGACAGCTAAAACTAATGGTTGCCAACTTATCTCTGAGATACACATTTCAATATTATTATCATTTCATTATTCACCCAAACAAATTAGAAGCATCAAATATAAACATAATAGTCAACATATGTGAATCTGTCACAAGATAGATTATAGATAGTTCAATACTATTTTAGTTTAATTATTTTCATGAAAGCACCGTATATAACCATAATGGTCTATATATGTGAGCCTATCAAATCTGGTTAGGTAGCAAAGGAAGAATATTTTACCTTCATTATATGATAACCAGAGTGGCATGTATTGATATCAATTGTTAACATGTGACTAATCGAATTACAAGAAAGTTTCAAATGATTTTTGGCATTGTTGTTAACATGTGACTAATCGAATTACAAGAAAGTTTCAAATGATGTTTGGCATTGTTCTTACATATATTTAGAAAAAGGAAATATTACTTTTTTTTTCCTATTTTATTATATAACATCTAATTGGCATGTAATGATATCAATCCAAAGATCGCAAACTCACTGCAAAAAGAGTTTTAGATGAATAGTTGATGATGTTTAAATATTGTCACAAGACTCACGACGACATTAAGCTCCAATAGTATTAATTTACTAGTCATTTAAGTACCCTGGTGTATATTATTTGTTGATTATATTATTTTAGTTGATAAGAGTTTAAATGAAATTAATTCGAAACTTGAGTTATGAAAACAATCTTTAAAAACTTGATATTTTAGGTTCAGAAGGATAAAAATTAAATAAATAATATGGAATTTTAGTAATAACAATAAAAGAGAGGAGAATATAGTGAAGTGGGATGAGCATGAAGTTTTATTACGTAAAAATTTTTAGTATCTTGAATCTGGAGAGATTAATAAAAATATTATTTATAAAGTAAAAACATGATGGTTACAGTGGTGGACATTAGGAATCTTGTGCAACCATTGGGTATCTTTGAGATTAAAAGAAAAATTTTATAAAACTATTATTAGCTCAACAATACTTTATAGTTTTGAATGCATCTAAGAAGCAACATATACAAAATGTTTATATTACTAAGATGAAAATATTGACGTGGATGTGCAGAGTAATTATGAAAGATAGAAAAGAAACTTTTTCATTCGTAAATAATCAGGTGTTGCTTCAACAAAGGATAAAATGAAAGAGAATTGTTTCAGATGGTACGAACATATGATCCGGAGATCTACAGATGATATAGTTAAAAGAGGTGAAATTATTAATATTAGTGGCATGAGGGGAGATATAGAGAAATCAAAAACAAATTTAATAAAAACTATAAATAAAAATTTAAATACTAATTTTAGTCTTTATGATCTCAATGACAATAAAAGATCCATATAGGCAAATAGTTTGGAATTTACAGTTTTATTATTGTCGTCTCAGAGGCAATCGATTGTAAGAGTGTCCTGATAGAATATAAATGCAGGAGGTATGCATTTAGAAGCATTAAAACAGACCCTCGAAAAGATCCATAAACAATTAATTGCTACATAAACCCAAACTAGACAAGTAGACCTTAAAAGATCTGCAAAGTAAAACAGATACTTGTCATTAATAAATACTGCAGTAACTTAATAATTCACACAATACTTCGCTAGTACATACTAGAAAACAAAATTAAAATCACTTGAAACACAATGCTGATCCCATACATGCCGTACTACTAGCCAACAATGCCAAGGAAGGAGAATTCACAAGACTCTAGCTAGAACACTATGATCAACATGAGTGACCAAGCAGCACTTACAACAATGTTCTAAGTTCTAACTAAACTAAAGAAGAACTATGCAATACGTTAAAGGTAATTAACCTAAAATATAAGCTACTACACTTATCCCTAGTTAGAACACTATGATCAACATGAGTGACCAAAAGAAGTAGCACTTACAACAATATTCTAAGCTCTAACTAAGCTAAAAGAGAACTATGTAATATGTTAGAAGGTAATCAACCTGAAATGTAAGCTACAGTTCTCAGCTCTTGTGGGCATCCATCAGAAGCTCAGATATCTCCTTCAACAAATTGAGGCGCTTCGCCCACAACTCCATCTCGGCCTCGCACTGCTTCCTCAATTTCTCCTCCAGCAACTTCCCCTTGGAATCATCGATTAGTTTCAGTTTCTTCTCCAAGAGCACGCCCGACAAGCACCGCCCGTACTCCGCCACGGCTTCCCTGATGAACGGATACTTATCATCCTCCCTTCCCGCATCATCATCCTCCTCGGTGGCAGCGGGGGCCACGTCCCCGTTTCCGTCCTCCTCGGCGTCCCCATCGGCCTGCTTGGCCTCCTCGCCCCATATCTCGGCGGACAGCTCGCAGATGCGCCGGTCGTGGGCGGTGACAACGGCGGAGGAACCAGCGGCGGAAGAGTGGACGAACTTGCTCTTGAGGCGCTTGAGCTTGTAACCGACCTGCTCGGGGGTGAGGTGGGTGGCGATGGAGGTCTTGATGGAAGCGAAAAAGGCGGACATGGTGGGCTGCTTGGGAAGGGCGCCGGTACGGGAGCGAAAGGCAAGGGCGCCTTCGAGGAGCGCGACCTCGTCGGGCTCCGACCACACCTTCATCTGCCGGAGGCCGGAGGGGCTCCGCCCGCCAAACTCGCGGGGCTTCCTCTTCCGCCCGCTCCGCCTGGACATGGCCGCCGCGGCGGAGGCTGGCTCGTCGGGTCCCGGGATGAGCTTCGAGGAGGAAGGATTCAGGGGGGCCGAGCAGCCACCGGGGCCGCCGTTGGTCGACGGTGAGTCCTCCGTGGTTGACGGTCGCGGATCGGGCGGCGGAGGAGCGAGAGAATTTGGGGGTGTCAAGGTAGGCATTCGGAGCGCTCGTGACACATCCCAAACAGGTCACGACCGTCAAATAATCCAAACGGGTCCGGCTAAATGTCGAGTGTTGAGTCTGGTCCGTGTTTGGTTCGTCCGTTCCGGTAGAAACCAACGATCACGAAACTCATACTCTTCTCGCATTTATCGCTGTGTCCAACGTGGACGGTGGGACCCCTTTTTTTGAGTGGGTGAAAAGTGAGCTCCCTGTTTGATTTCATACACCCGAAAAAAAGAAAGAATAATTCGCCCACCGTGGGGCTCGAACCCACGACCACAAGGTTAAGAGCCTTGCGCTCTACCTACTGAGCTAGACGGGCTTATGGAATTTCGTCAAAAATAATATATATATAGTAAATAGAAAGGTAATAATGACAACAACATAATACTAAGAGAAAAAATTAGTAGAATATGTGATATAATTCACATAGTTCAATATAAAAAATGGTAATGAATATAAAATTAATATAATTATTTTTCTTCTGATCGAATGATACAGTGGCAAATGAATTCAAAGCACATTTTAAGGCACTTCCATTTAAGAATGAGAAATAAGTAAGATTGTTTATCGATCGATAATTGGTTAATAATTTATTGATAAATATTTTAAAAGAATGCCATTAGAATCAGTATTTAATTTGTTATATGATTATGAAAATGATTTAATTGGTCCTGAGCTATCAAATGAAACAATATTATAATTTGCTATATGGTTGTAAATAGTTATAATTTTCTAATAATTTGATTCGAATAAGAGGAATATGGAAAGCAAGTAACTTTATTATCATTGGAAGTATGAGAGTATTTTTACCTCTCAACTTAAATGAATTTATAAGCTATTGATGCTTTTAGATCTAGAGATGCTATCTTGGCATGGAGCATTTTTTTCATATATTAATTGTTAGTCATATGAGTTAAGGTTAAGACACTAAAATTCTCTTAAGAATAACAATATATCATATCAAAAAAATGATCATGCATTTGATCGATTCGATTCACCGATTAGAATCTTATACCATTAAATTATTATTTATTAAACAATTTAAGCAATTTACCAGCAACAGCTAATTCTAATATGGCATCCCTATATTTAGGTTTTATCGAGGTGTATATGAGCAATTCAGATTGGATCACTTTTATCAGGTCAGACTTCATTCAATTTGTCAAAGAATATAACTCAAGTATAAGAAAAAGTATTTAGTATCTTTTTCATCAAACCAATTCAAAATTATTTGCAACTATATAATACTATTCAAAATTCTTTAGAACTATGGTATATCATTTCAGTATTTTTTTTTATTTTTTTATAATTTTAGGATGAATAAATTATTAAAGATGATTTTTTAGGTTAAATCGATTATCAACGTAACTCATTGAATTTTCATCAAATATATCTAAACTTCTTCACAATTACTAGGGTGAGATAATAATATATTTAATATTTTATTTTTATTTTTATGAATATAGAGTAATTAATTTTTTAAATAAGATATTTTTGTATTAAATTTGTGATCGAATGTAACTCTATAAATTTTTATCAAACCTATCCAAACTTCTCTCGAACTATTAAGGTGAGATACTAATATGTTTATTATTATTTTTTCTATTTTTATATAAATTTAGGATGATTAATTTTAAAAAATATAATATTTTTGGATTGAATATTTGATTAAGTGTAACTCTTTGACTTTTTACTAAACCTATCCAAATTTTTTTAGAACTACCAGAGTAAATATTGGTATTTTTATTATTTTTTATAAATTTAAGATGATTAATTTTTAAAATAAGATATTTTTATATTTAATCTACGATCGAATGTAACTCTTTGAATTTTCATCGAGCATATCTAAACTTCTCTGGAACTATTAGGATGGGATGTGTAATATATTCATTATTACTTTTTTTATTTTAATGTAAATTTAATATGATTAACTTTTTAAATAAAATATTTCTATGTTGAATACGTAAGCGAGCGTAACTCTAGTGTAATTCAAGTTAATTTTCATCAAACAAATCTAAACTTCTCCTAAACTATTATAACTTAATTTTAAGATATATAACATCATTTTTTTATTTTTTATCATGATTAATTTTTCAAATATGATGTTTTTGAATTGAATATATACTGGAGTAGAACTTGAGTTAATTTTCAACAAATCAATGTAAACTTTTCTAAAACTATTATCATATTATTATAAGACATTTAGTATAACTTTTTCAATTTATGATGGATTAAATATAATTTTATATAAAAAATTAATATATTTTTTTAATACACATATAGCTAGCTATATAGCATGATATTCATCTATTGAGATCCGAGAAGAAAAATACGAGAAAAAAATATAAATAAAGATAAAAAATAAAATCAATAATAATAACAATAAAGTCGAAAGTTCCAACAATCCAAAGATTGGTTACATCAATTTTATTATTATTATTATTAAAATATGTAAAATATTAAAAAAATGAGAAAAAAAATAAGAAAATGAATTATGAAAGATAAATGTGATGATAACAACGAGTAATGATCTCACAATAGTGCAAAGAGGGAGAACAATCATGCTTATAACTTATGATGAACCCTAAAATCATTACTCATTCCAAAAGAAATTTTTGATCTGATATATAAATAAATACATAAGAAGAAAAAGAAAAAAAATAGTATAAATTTTTTTTTCATAATGGTTCTTCTACTTCTATAAATCTTTTTTCATCATGTTATTAAATCTGATGTAGCATAAGATAAATTCTCTAGAAAAGCTCCCAATTTTATATTTTTCCTGCATAGTGCCCCTCATATAAAGCCTTCTATAATATGGTAAATTTGTTTTTATTTCAAAGTTACTGTAAATCATGTTAAATAGGGTATAATAAAAAAATAATTTCATACTTTAAAGGATTGAAAATGATTTAAAAATAGAAAAACAATCATTTAGACCCTTATTTTTAAGATTTTCTAAAAATTATTTATTTATTGATTAGGTAAAATCAGAAACTTTTATATGGAATTTACTCTTCGGTATATTATTCATATATTTATATTTTTAATATAAGTAAATAAATACAGTTTCAACATGCGATCATTCAGTTTTTAGTATATAAGTAAATAAATACAGTTAATATATGTAAATAAATAAATAAATAATATATTTAGTATATTATTTATGTATTTTTAATCGTTGATCCAATGTTCCGAGATTTGATCGGTCCGGTCCGGTTCACGTGGTCATAAGTAGACCGTTTGGTGCATATGACCTGTCATAAGCCGGGCCGGACCGGATCCGACTTCGATTAGCGTATCGGTTCCATCATTAGGCCCTTCGGCGTTGGGGTGAACGCGTCTTTGCCAAAGCTGATAGCCGGCGGAAGACGCAACAGAGCTCGGGCGGAGGGCGACAGGAGAGGCGATGGACAACCTGGGGTTGATGTGGGAGATCATGGGGCCGGGGATAGCTGGCGCCGTGTTCGGCGCAGGGTGGTGGTTCTGGGTTGACGCCGTCGTCTGCAGTGCCGTCAAGATCTCGTTCCTACATTACCTCCCCGGTGAACCCCCTTCACCTTCGCCCCCGCTGTTGATCTCTTTGGCCGTGTCTCCGTAACCCGTTATATTTCGAATTGACCCCATCCGATGGCCAATTTTTAGGAATTTTTGCGTCGCTTGCGGCTCTCATGTTCAACTGCGTCGACAAGAATGAGATCGGCTACGATTACTACTCACCTTATGGAGAGACCGAATGGAGGTATGATTTTTTCTCGTCTGATCGTCTGTTATCTTTGATTTTGCCTGTGGATTTAGTTTTGCACATGTCAATGTGAAAAACCGATAGGTTTTGGACAAAAATTGTGGGGCTTTGGTAAGTGGGAGTCTTAATTTGGTGATGATGCAACTCAAATTGTTACAATTCTAACAGCCATGCTTCTGATGATGTACTTCCTGCTTCAGTTAGTTGAATCATATTCTAATAGTGTTAGTTCTCTATGATCCATGAACTCCTATTCAACTAATGTTAGTTTTCTACGAAAGCTTTTCTGCTCAACATTTTTTTAAGATTAGGTTAGCGACATTCAGTTACTTGGAAGAGTAGTTTTCAAACACTAACTAAAACCAACTTGTGGCTGTCAATATTTAAAAAATCTTATGCCGAATTTGTTATGGGTTATGATCTATAACCACATAGTGTGTCTAAAAGCCACACTCTCATTGTTAAATTATATCATGTGATAACTGTTATATGATGTCCTTCCTCATTTTGTGGTCGTGGAAATTCCTTCTCAGTAGGCATCTTTCTTTGTCTATATTCTTTTGCCATTTTAATGGAGAGATGATTGTTCTACCAAGAGTTATTCATAATTCTTGTAGATTATTTACTGATTGCAAAATACGAAAATTTCTATGACTTTGGGTTCTAAACATTCCATGATTCTGATGCTCAGAAGATGTATATTTTTTATTTTTTGTTTAGAATGAAGCTTATAACTTCAGGTGAATAATGAACTGGTCAATGCCTGTACAAGACTAGCTATCTCTGGCTGAGGAATTCCCATGACATCTCAATATCTCTTGTTAATTCATGTGAGTGAAGGAAGATGGCAGGATATTTGTAGTTCAGAGTGAGGGACTTAGAAAGGAGGTTGTGATACTTGGGAGTAACAATTAGATTCAGTTTCTAGAAGTAATATGAGGAGGTGAAGGGAAGAAAAAGAACATAGAAAAATGTGAAGAGACACTGCAAAAATTGGTAAGCGTTTTATCTGCATAAGGAAAGAAAACATTTGAGATTTCAATTTCCATTGACTTTTTAAGAACTCTTTGACCGGATAAAGTGGCAGCCTTGAAGCCAGCATACACTATACAACTTTCTGCTTTTGGTGTTTGGTGCATTGGAAGTGGAAAGAAACAGAGAGATCCACCTTTAAAAGAAACTACAACTTTGTTCATAATTTTATCTTGAAAGATTGAATTCCAAAATTGGGGAATTGAAACAAAATCTGGTGTGCAGAGGACCAGTTTGGTTTTTAGAACCAAATTGGAATATTTTCAATTTGGTTCAATTAATTCAAAAGCCAAATAAACTTAGTTGATGTGATCTGACGCAACAAACTAGACTGTCTAACATAAACTAATAAGCCAAAGGTGAATCCAATAGAATTACCTCCACCAAAATTGTCAAACTGGTTCAACTAAGAATTACACCACAATAAACAAAATAAATCACTGAATCTTTTTGGGAAGTTGACTTTTGTGATAAAGAACACTTGTATTATCTAACTTGTACAGATTACATTGCTATGTTCAATCTTTATTTAAATTATACAAGAGAATTTCAACATATTAGTGTCAGTGTAACATTAATCTACAATTAGTTTTGTTTACTGAGTGTTCTTCTAACTTATATTTATTCTCACCTTAATTTCCTTATCCCTGAGCATGTTTAAATTCAATCTCTCAGTTGGAATCTGAAATGTTCTGTAGATATAACTTCATTGTAAATTTGCCAGTTTCTGGGAGCTACCTCACCCACTTTTTAGGCTTCCTTTCTCCTGATCTATATCCCAATCTAATCTTGCTCATGATTTTATCTTCATTTTGATATTGATATTGGCCTCAATCCTTTTTCCAATTTTCATTTTTATGATATTTCAAAAAGCTGTAGAACACTCATTATACTGATGTAATTGCAGCACTTCTCCACTCTAAGGCTGAAACTTTTTATTGATCAATTGGGGCATCCTATGTGTACTTTGAGGGCGCTACTTAAGAGCTTACTTGTGATACATCATTTGATCATTGGGCTTATGTAGGGCTTATATCAAGCACATTGGAAACTTCATGTTGTTACAATCATCTGAAATTAATTTATTTTCAGCCTCAAAAGGACCAGTGTTGATTTGATGTGCATTGAAAGCTGAAACAGGTTTTAATCGAGATATGAGGTTTAACTTTGTTACCATTTGACCAACTTCCATTAAAGGTTTGTAGCATTTGAATAATTATTGGCTGATATAAATATGGTCAAGATCCATGTACATGAGATCTGACATAATTTTACTTTGGTTGCCAATGACCTAACCCGACCCTTGTTCCTGTATCTTTTCCTAGGAAAGAAAGAAAGAAAAAGAAATATTTTCATTCATGAACAATAAGTTTTGTTTACTGAGTGTTCTTCTATGCTGCAACAACATGAGGATGTAAAGTCACATCTCATGTTGTTGCAGCATCAATGGAGAAAACAGTGAATAGGTGTTGAAGAGGATGTAGAGTCACATCTTATGTTGCTGCAGCAGTCTTCTTCCTTTTCTTCTTCTAGCTTTCTTCCATGAAGCCTTATTTTGCAACATCTTATGTTGTTGCAGCATCAATGAAGGAGAAAACAGTGAATAGGTGTTGAAGAGGATGTAGAGTCACATATTATGTTGCTGCAACATTCTTCTTCTAGCTTTCTTCCATGAAGTCTTAGAGAGTCACCATTCTTTCATGATTGCTATTTGTTTTCCTTTGATTCCTTGTTGCTTGCTTCATACAATCGGATTTTGATTCAGAATTCTTTTTCCTCATTCCTAGTTTCATTCCCGTGTGCCTTCCAGGAATCCTCACAGGTCAATAATGTTTCATGATTTTTATTTATTCTCCTTAGTTCCTCATTGCTAACTATGTTCTTTCTTATCTTGAATGAGTTCCTGTTGCTAAATTAACCGACAAATTGCACATATTTTCAAAATTCAACATTCTCGTCACATACTTAAGGACTTGTATGACTCCTGTGAATTAACCATCCATTGATTGCATATTGACCCTTCCCAATTTAATTAACAAGCAACATTCTTGGGAACTGCATTTTGGTGGCAGTATTTGTCTGAGCATGTTTGGACTCAAATGAGACATTTTTGAGGTTTTTCATTGTTCTGTGACTTGCAGTTGATAGAATGCTTTTTCTGAAATATTCTGTTCTGCTCCAATTTCATTTGAAGGATCATCTAGTGTTCCACGTTGTTTCTTTATGACTGATGGTTAGAATGCTTTTTCTGATAGGTGACATCAGAATTCTAATTTCTGTATACATCTTTAGGCTTGATGCAGGAATTGACTATCATACTTGTGTAGATTTCATTCTGTGACTGGGTCATGCACAAACTTTTCTTAGCAGATTATTCTGCTTGATGTGCATTAGTCCTGATCATGAAGCTTGATGTACAGATATTGCTCTGACGAGGTTTTCATGGTGGTTACATGCAACTGCATAATTTTAATGCTCATTTTGTACAGTTAAGCCAGTGGACTGTAAAGTTTATTTGATTACTTTCGAATCTCCAATAGTTAGAGACAGTGTCCGTGTGAGGAGGCATTGAGCATGTGAATGAAGTCACCTCATTGACTTGGAGACTTCTCAATGGTTATCCTGAATGAGAAGAGCAGAATGTGAAGTTTATTGCTGGGAAGTGGCATTCTTCTTGAAGCAATTGTGCAAAGGACTGTTTTTGCATTAGTTCCGAAATGTTTGAGCACTCACCATCTCTAGCAGTTGTCACAACTAATAAAAAGTTCAAACAACATCTGAAAGACTAGATACCATAGATGACCGTCAGAAGCCTACATGATATTTTGGTTCATAAAACGTTTGCCTCACCGTGTAATTGCTTGCTTTTGGAATATGTTTAAGCCCTTTGTTTGCTGTTTCATTTCATTGTCCTAAATTTGTTGGTGGAATTTGCAGGGTGAAGCTCTGGCTTTTTGTGGCATATGTTGTGTCATTTGTTTCTTTAGCGGGGGCAGTAGGCCTGCTTGTTCAAGATGCTCTCACAGAGAAGAGCCCCTCGGTGTGGACAGGAGTTGCTGGTGTTTTGCAGTGTGTGTTTGTTTTGATAAGGTAATCCTCCTAAAACATATGCACATTGGATACATGGAATGTAACCTGTCACTGATGATGACCTTATTTGCAGTGGGCTGATATATTGGACTTGTCATTCCGAAGATTAAGTGGTAAGATCAAGAAGAATGTTTGTGCTCAGGTCTGCAATAACATGGATTTTTCTGTGGGAAGCCCTTTCATGAGTAATTAATGTAGAATATACAGTCAAATGGTTTACTTAGAAGTACTTTGCATCTAAAGAGTTTGATTGTTTGCATACGTGTGTTTGTGTAATTGGATCTCTATATGTTACAAGCTAACTTGCAATTTGAAATGCTGCAAGTGTTGCCCTTCTATTAGTTTTAGATGGCACAATCGTCTTCTCCTCATTTGAGCAACCACAGTTGATACATTAACGTCACCTTACAGCTTGTTCTTAGATGTTGCAATCCGATGCCCTCTGTAGATTGATGCATCAATCACCGAAGGCCCACCAAAAACACTGGCATAAGGACCAATAGGACATGTTTTAGCTGTGCACTTGTGGCGATGGATATTTACACTTATCTTTGAGCCATTTGGGACTTTTGGGCGGGGCCAAGAACGACAGCCCATCACGCCCAACCCATGAAAGAGGGTGGGAATCTTCCGTTGCTTGGCAGGGGAATATTGCATCGGTTTGCACTCTTATCAACACACCTTAATTTATTAGCCTTGCGGTACCGAATGCCCATCGTTGAGGTCGTCGGATGCGGCCGCTCTCGTTTTTTTGGCCCTTTGTATTAAACAACATCGAGAACGTGAAGGTGGCACGAACCACAACTAACATTTCGCTAAACCCAATCTGAAGACAAGTAAACGATGAGAGCCAACGCAAAGTGCCAAAAGACTTCCCTCATCTTCTTTCCCTTCGGCTCCGCAACAGACGCGAAAAAGAGAACGAATACGATAAACGATACCCGAGCAAGAAACCCTAACCCTACTTTCCCCCACCCGTCCCCGATTCCCGGCGACTGGGCCTCTCCCTTTCCGATTTAGGGTTCCCTCGATGTCCAGCTGCCGTCGCTTCGTCGGCCCCCGGCCTTGAGCGCCGCGCGGTGGCCCGGGCTTACGATGATGGGTAGAGGCTCCGTTGATGTTCCTGCGGAGGCGGCGGTGCCCGGCGTGAATCTCTTCGCGCAGGCCCGGAAGGCGCTCTCGGTCTCCTCCCCCTTCGACCCCGAGGAGTCCGCTCCCCGGGTCCCGACGCTCCCCTCGGGCTTGGCGTCCTTCCTCCTGCGGGGTCCGGACAGCCACAGGAAGCACAAGAAGTCCCACGGAGAGGCCGCCGAGAAGCCCTCGGTGCACGGGACGCCTCCGACTGTGTGGGATGTGACTGAGGAGTTCTTCCGACCGGTTACTCTGTCTGATATCGATTTGTTGGCGCCGAAACTCCCATTGTGTCCCGGCTTGCTGGATTCGTGCTTCACCATGCCGGTGTTTGATAATGGGGTGGAGGATGACAAGAAAGATAGTAAGGCGGATACTTGTGCAGCTGAATTGAGTTCCATTACATTGTCCAAGAAGGAGGAGGTGATTTTGGAGCAGCAAATCGAGGAGGTGGAGAGGGTTCAGGCAACTGAGGAACTTCCTCCCATGGAAATAGATGAGATTGTGACTTCTGTTGGTGATGCAATGCCGATGCAAACAGTAGGAGATGATGATAATCTGTCTTTGCATTGGCTTTTGGGGTCGAAGAAACGATTGGTTCTCTTGGCTGAGCGCGCCGATAAGAAACGGAAGCTCTTGGATGGAGATGCTGGCTTGGATAGGCTGTTACTGCTTCCTCATTCACACACAGGAGTTAATCTCTGTGATTTCTGTTGCTCCATAGAGAATGGAGTGAAGAAAAATAAGTTTCTTCGTTGCCATTCTTGCAAAGTTGTGGTGCACCAGAGATGTTATGGAGTGCATGAGGTTCCAGAGGGGGTTTGGCTGTGTGCTTGGTGTAAGCATTTGGAGACAGCTGGAATAGTTTCAAAGAGAGACGGTGATGACCTCAGTTCAAGGCCATGCTTGCTTTGTCCTAAAGATGGTGGAGCACTGAAAACAGTGACAATGGATCCTTCCCTTAGCCCGAGTGATGGTGCTGCGAAGTTTGTGCACTTGTTTTGCAGCCTATGGACACCAGACGTATATGTGAAAGACACTTGGGCAATGGAACTGGTTATGAACATGGGAGGGATACAAGACAAACGCAGGAAGTTAGTATGTAATGTGTGTAAGGTGAAGCATGGTCTATGCATAAGATGCAGCCATGGTAAGTCTTCCTTCTATATTTTTTTTAATCTTCCTTTTAATTATAGTACACCTTTTAGTGCCAAATTTCTCTGTGGTTTTTGTCTGATTATGTGGGTGGTAAATCGGGTATCGTTTTCTGTGAGCTTTCCTTTTTGTTCTGATTATGTGGGTGGTATTGTTTGTTACTACCATTAGTGCCATGTAAATTTACTTATTTCTTATCAAAGTCTCGTTTATGAAGTGATAAGATCAATGTTCTTGAAGTGGCCATGATATATAGTCAATCAAGTGCTTCATAGTGCATAATAAGTATACAGCCAGATACTTAGTACCCAATAGAATCTTGAAACAATTTACATCAATGAGTGCCAAAAGAATATGATGTAATTTAAAACAATAAACAGGACATAGTCCAACTCAAGCTATTTAATTATGACAAGACACTTGAGGGTTTTATGAAGTAACTTAATGTTATGAAGGTTTTAGATATTAACAAAGTTTTGTCAATTGTCATGTGGATGTACCACAGCTTAGAAACCAATTGTTGTAGATTAGTTATGAAATTGCTTAATGGGAAGGAGAAAGCGACATAATGATCTATGTTGTTGCAGAAACTGCTTATTTAGCCACATAATGAATTAATGTGGCCTGTATATGTGACCTCATGTGCATTCCTAATAAATAACAATGTTCACATAGGTTTATGCAAGGCGGTTTTATGACAGCTCACATGCAGCTTCTTGAACCATAACATTGGGAAACTGGACAGAATGAATACTTTTATATGTGGGCCAGTGATGATTGATGTTGAAATTATTAATGTACTCACTTCTTAATAAGTTTACTTGGTTTTCAGTTCTACAGTTTTCCAGTTATGATATCTGGTCCAGTTGGGATGTTTCAGGGACATGCAGAACATCTTTTCATCCTTTGTGTGCAAGGGAGTCAAATCATCAGATGGAGATATGGGGAAAGTTCGGATGCACTAATGTAATTCTTCATTGTTTCCTTCCCTACTATATTATCTCTGGACATTGCATCTTATGGCATGTCAAAGCTAACCTTTTCTTACCTGATACTTATGTAGGTTGAGTTGCGAGCTTTTTGTTCAAAGCATTCGACTTTTCAAGATATGGGTGGTGTTAAGGACACAAACAATCTTCTATTGGCTATTGATGATAAGAAATTGGTACCAAAGCTTTCATCTGCTGTTCTACCTACTAAAAAGTTACCAACGTTACAGCTTACTCCCAATAAAAGAGATCAAATCATGATGCAAAATGAAATTGCAAATTTGAACTCAGAAAAGATACTCCAAATGAAGCCTGATGAGCAGGATGCCTTAGTTGATAGGCTTGATTCCAACAGTGGTCAAGCAGGTACAATTGCGGAGATGGATACTGATGGAGCTGTTGATAGCAAAAATATTAAAAGAAGTACCTATGATGTCTCTGCAATTCTGAGAAAGGTTTTTGTCTGGGAAACTTAAGAGTTTCTACTTTTATGTTTTACAAGGATGCAATTTCGGTGGAATGCTGCCACATAAATATATTAAAGATTTTCTTTGTGCAGCTAATTGATCAAGGTAAAATTAATGCCGATGATGTTGCATCAGAGATGGGCATCTCATTGGACTCCTTACAAGCGGCTCTTATCGTATGTGTGAAATGCATATTTGTTCACTTCCTTATGTCTTTTTTTAGTTTTAAATATTTTACAAATTTGACAGGGAGAAACAACCTCCTTTTCACCTGGGTTAAGGTTGAAAATCATCAAGTGGCTTCAGAGTTCTGTACTTACACCAACTTTGCAACCATCAAAAGTTAGGAATGGTCCTGTGATATCATCAGATTATAGAGTCACAAAGTATGATGGACTAAATGATGCTAAAATAGAAGATCCAGGAAATAATCCAGGTGGTGATGTCACAGGTGTTGAAGTATCGGATGCTGTTCTTGTTAAGTTGTTGCCACCACGGAGAAGAACAAAAAGCAACATCATGATATTGAAAAATAACAAAGCATTACGTTCATCTGGACTGGCTTCTGTTTTGGAAAATGGTAATGGGAAAATAGTTGATGAGATTGACGACATTCAAGTTGTCATAAGCGAAGATATGAAAGGAAATATTAATGAGAGGATATGTTCTAGTCTCCTTTTTGGATTGTCAAATGACCAAAAGCCTGTGGTGATGGTAAAAACTCTAATTCACAAGTTCAAAAACATGTTGCATTTGTTCTTAAGGATTAGCTTGGTGTTGATTTTACTTTAGAAAAGTGTGCAAATTCTGGAATGTTTGTTTGCAATTCTTCCATATCCATCTTAGCTTTGCTTCATATTAACTATTTACTATTGTGTAATGCATTTTAAAAATTTCCTTGAATAATTTGCCTTCAAAGTGTTGATCAGGTTTGGTCCAGTTTTCAAGGGCCTAGATCCAACACAAACAGTGATTTTATAGTATGCTGCAGTTTTGAATAAGGCTTGTATGCTATTCAAATTATTGCCGAAATAGAAGAGCCATAACCAGTTGCACTCATTGCTTCAGACATTAAATCCAAGTTAACTTTCTCTGTGGTTTTAGTTTAGGTAACCATTACTTGTGGGTTTTAATTCACTGTGTAACTATAGTCTGCCTTTGGCAAGGAATTGGAGATGGAAATGCATTGTAGATTGTATTACATATGGAGAGGCACAAAGGGAGGCAGTTTGGATTTGAAATTAATCTGGTTAATGAAGGTTAGTAAGGGATGGTGCCGTTGTGCTTGATGAGTTAGGTGAGTGGGATTGTAAGATAATGACTCAACTGTAACACAGATAATGCTTCGTCAGTTAATCAACATTTTCCAACACTGTCATTCTAACATAATCATTCTGCCCATTCATTTACCTAGAGAGAAAACCTAGTTATTTGCTAGAAAGAGAGTGATAGGTCCGCTTGAATTTCTGATGACCACACACAGTTTACATGGACCAACGTTTAGAAAGGTTTTACATGGGTTACAGTTTAGAATGACTTCTGACCTTGTTGTATGTCTGTGTATGATGCACACCATCAACCAGTTACAACTTTAGAGCTGATTGTGAGCTGGCAAGTGATTTTTGAAACAAATAGTACACTGAAAAAGATAAAGATTTTAATATCTTTTCTTAATTGAGTTGGATGTTAGTCTTAAGGAGAAGGAAGATAGGGTCGGTGGCAGCAAGTAGGCTGGTGCTAGGGATGTCATTGGGGTGGGGTGGGGAGTGCTTCCCCCATCCCCGTCCCTGTCTCATCCTCCATCCCTGCCCCATTACCCATTTATACGGGTCGGGGACGAGAACCGGGAATCCCCATTAGGGGCGGGGAATCCACAGGTTTTCCATATTCTCTTAATTAATCCATTCTATTTTTTTTTAAAATAAAACTATTATCAAAATTAATTAACAAAATCAAAATTTACAAATAATAATTATTGTTGACTGTTGAATTCATTCCTTCGACATGCAGGTCGCGGCGCGGGGGGATGTTAATATTGTTTCATCTAGTTCAATCAAACCAAATAGCTTGTAGTTGACTCACGATCGACTCAACCAAGGCTCAACCCAGTTTGATTTAAATCAAACAGGCCAGGCATTCGGGCCTAACATTTAGGCTCACATATTGATGGGGCGGAGATGGGTACAGCCATACAGGGACAGAGTGGGAGTTCTTTACCATCCTCGCCCCATATCTGCGTGGGTAATAAAAAAAACCCCGTTCCTGCCCCAACCTCCAGGTCCCCACGGGCATAATTGACACCTCTAGCTGGAGCAAGGGGCTTCACGGTGTTTGACTGGCGATGCTGCAGTGAGGGGGCAAAAGAACAAGGCTTGAGAGGCAACAAATAGATTGGGTAAAAGGGAAGCATTGGGCAAAAGAAGATGACTGAAGAAAAGTTATACTTTCACCATATCTAGCTTATGCCCATGCAACTCTGTGCCTCTTGCGTATGGGCATGACTAATCATATGAAAGTAGAGAGAGGTGGATGTCGACCATCTATAGGAGAATACATAACAGAGTTAGAGATTTGGAGACTCAGGAAATTGGTTGAGTAGTCAAATCTACTAGGCAATATTTTTTAAGGTTTACAGTTCTGATTTGGTTTTAATAAACAAGAAAGCTAGCTGTAATTATAAACCATAATATGAAAAATTTCAAAGCCCAATCCTTTTTTATGCTTAAATCAGACCAAATTATATTAATCCCATATTGAATGAGGACAAACACTTAGATTGAATTATTAGTGCCTAAGGGTAGTACTACTGTGAGATTGACTGAAGTATTTTAGGTTAGTAGTCCAAACTTTGTAAGTTAATAAGTCAGTTATCCCATTAGGTTGGTTTGGATCAATTGTTCTTAGAGCCGACCTAGTATTGGATATGGTAAGGAACTCTAGTAGCAAAGGATTACCCGTAAATGAGGCTAGATATCACATTATGACGTGATGCCATCTCTGGGTTAGGCCTCATGTGTGGTAAGGTTTGATTATGAGCTATATTAGGTCATTGACAAGGATATTAAACTCTTAGATGGGGGAGATTGTAACGTCCAGGTTTAGTCCTATATTGGAAGTGAGCCAAGACTTGGATTTAACTGTACTGTTGCTAACTTGGCTTATAAATATTTTGGATTAGGTTTAAGCTTTTGTTAAGCTCAGCAAAATCAATGGGTCAGTGATCCCATCGTCGAAGCTCTTCACAGGGACCCATCTTGAGTAGGTACACATTGTCATGGATAACTGATAAACTGGAGGTTTAGATATGTGGGTAATTGTAAGAGATAGTGTATTCAAGCTTATGAATTATCTCCAAAAATTATCCATTCATGTTGCTGGATCTGCTACCACACATCCCGGTAGATTGTGATATTTTAGTCCTGCATGTTTGATTAACGTCCTTTCTCTTGAATGAGAGCATATTCTCCTGCACATCATTCCTGATTTTGATTTCCAGAAATGATAAGTAGGTGTTTCTCCTTTGAGTGGTAGGACATATAATGCAATTTTGTTCATTGATGAGACACATACTGTTATAAGCTAATCTTTATAAATGTTAATTCTACAGTTACAGATAAGATATCTAATGCTACACTTGATTCTCAATGTATCAGGCATGGTATACTGGTTGCTGATTGGCATGGGATGGGTCCTGTGCCAATTATGTGCAGTCATGTGCCTCAGGTTTTTTGGGAACTTGGATCGCATCACGTGTTAGTGCACAGCATGGCAGTGCTGTGCAGCCCTTGGCTTGTGTAACCCTATGGTTACTTGCCCCTGCTTTGAACAAGAGTGTATAAGATAACCATGCAGTATAATGCAAGTACAGTGATGTTGTTTTGTTGTCAAGATGTATCTTTAGTTCATAAAATGCTTATAAGTAAGAATTATTGGATAAAGTAATACTGTGGCAAAGTATGCTGAGATGATATTTATAGCTTCATTTTTTTTGCCACTGTTTTGACTTTGCAAATTATTATCTGAACTTCTTTTTGGTGTAAAACTAATTTGGCTTTTCTTTTTTCTGATAACAGCTTAATTGCTCATTCTGAATTGACTTTTTTATAACTTGATTTAAAATATTTTTCTTATGTACGCAACACTAATTTCAACAGACTCTGGAAGACACATCTAAAGCTGAAGATTCTGTCCCTTCAGATCCAAATCAAGGGCAGAAAAGTATGTTGTGTCTATACATTGTTATATCTCTTTATTTGTATCCATTCATTTGTCACTTAGTGTCTCCATTCACATTATCTTGATTGTTGGAAATAAGGCAAATGTATTATCCTGTGCAGTCATGATGATGATGTTGTTTGAAAATTGATGCACTTTTTAGTTTATTGCAAATAAGAAAGAATTCTCATTTTCTTGTTTTAGAAAAGAAAATGCTACCTGGAGATTGTGACACTATTGTTGGAGTTAAAAACTAGCATCTTTAAAAATGTTGGTGGCTTTTGTGTTTTCCTCTTCCTTAGTAATAGACTTTGCATTTTGCAGCAATAAGTAGATAGCTCTCTTTTTTAGGCAAAGACAGGAGCCCTGTCAGCTTATCTCATTTAGAAGATGAAATAAGAGAAAGGTTGTGTGACAAAAAGAAAAGCGACTAAGAGAGGAATGGAGAAGACCGAGATATGATGCAAGATTTAGAACAAGCAGAAAATATTAAAGTTATACAGGTGTTGATGTGAGACAATTTTAATACATTTATCATTTTAATGAATTTTATTAGCTTAGGGGTATTTTATTAATATTGTAAGTTGCTAAATGCCAATACATTCCATAATCAAACATTAGTTATCAATGTTGTCTAAGGACAAAGAAAGAGAAAGCCAGCTAAAAGGAGACAAATCTTAGATTGTTCGAGGACTCTGAAGAAAAAGGAAGTCTTGGATTTAATTAAACATGTCATTTTAACAAGGAAAATTTTCTTGATTGAGGAATTTAGAAAGGAGGTAGCCTAGCAATCATATATTTTATCAATAAGGAAGATTGAGTAACAAAAAATAAATATGGAAATACATCAGTAGTGCATATAATTTATCACATATATTTCTTCTGTGGCATAAACATTATGCTAAAGCTGATGCTGAGGGCTCATGCAGATCCATCAGTAGCAAGTGTCAGGTCTAAGCTTGTATTGGAAATGTTAAAGTAGCATTGTATTGATCCAAATACATCTTACAAACTAATGCATAATAATACATTCAGCTTGGTTAAGACATCTTTATAAGTAGAAAGAGCTAAATTTCTATCGGCTTATAGCTAAATTTTGATATGGCAGTAATATGATTTTTACTGTATATTTATGGATAGGAAGCTCACTGAGATAGTAAACGGCGATTTATCTGATGCAGATGACATGGCAAATGATATTGAGGAGAAAGTGTCTTTTTTGCATTATGAGGGAAACCAAGCTGTTGATACTAATACCACGACTCAAAATACCATGCAGAGTGGTTATTCTAATTACTATGATGGTGAAGTTGATGTGGTGCTTTGTACTAAATCTTATCTTGAGTAAGTTTCTATTACTCTTTCTTGAATATTTCTCCAATGTAGCTCTTGAAAGGGTCAATCTTATTGATCATCATGGTGCCACTAGGAAGATAATTGCTTTATATATTTTTATATATTTGACTTTCTGGTTATGCAGAAATGGTGGATCTGGTTCTGTTTTTGTTGTTCATCCATTGATCAAGAAAAAGTTGTTGCACATGCAGAATTCTGAACTCTTAAAGAACAAGCCTACAGATCCATTCTCTAATGGTAAGTCCCCATAAGGAGTCTCTACATCCAAGGCATGATTAAGTTTGCATGTTCGTTAAGTCATAATCTTTTGTTTGATAATTGCTCATCTTAGTTGACAAGAAAAATTATGTTTTGTCTACATATGCAGCCAAGTCTTTGTGTTCTTCCTGTGTCCAACAAGGATTGCTTTGTGCTGCAAGCTATACATCGGATGGTGCAAAAGAGCTTGATCAGCTTTCTAAAGCTAAAAGCGTCGGTGTCTTGGACCTTTCCCCTGAAGATGAAGTGGAGGGAGAAATAATTTACTTACAAGCTAGGCTACTTGATAATGCTGTTTTGATCAAGCATAATTGTGGTAGAGCATCTTATAATCTATAGTTTTACCATTTTGTTTGTATTATCCTACCTGAAGCTGCTTATGTGAAAATGTGATATTGGTACAACATATATTGTGTTTTATTAGCATAAATATAAATTAAAAAATTTGTATTTGGAAAATTGTTTAGCTCTATTTCAGTAACTGTTCAAGTAGTATCTGTGATTTGTTTTATTTGTTATCTTTACATATAATCATTAAATTATTCTTTTTTTTCACTGTGCAGAAGATTTGTTGTTGAAGATTGTTGAGAATCTTGCTCATGAGCTAAATGCATTAAATAAACGCAAATGGGACCTAATCCTTGTCAATCAATTTCTTCGTGAAATTAGAGAAGCAAAGAAGCGAGGAAGGAAAGAGAGAAAGCATAAAGAAGCTCAGGCTGTACTTGCTGCGGTTACTGCTGCAGCTGCAGTTTCATCAAGAAACTCTTCATTAAGGAAAGATTCAAATGATGAGACTGTCTTGGGTACCCAGGAGGTAAAAGATTTACCTTTCTTGTTGGTGAATATATGTTCACACAAATGATCTGATTTCTTTAATTATTTTATTTTCTTTGCTAATAGACTCCCATAAAAATAAATGCTGCGACTGGTATAGCTGGGTTACACCCCCCATTGGTTCCTCAAACAACTGAGGCTTTTAGGTCAACCTTTGGTAAATTATCATCAGCCAAGCATTCCATGGCTTTCCAGATGCCAGAGTTTTTAAAAGACAATGCCCTGTCCTGTGAGATTTGCATGCGAACTGAGACAATATTGAACCGGGTCTTTGTCTGTTCGAGGTGCAAGGTAATTGATATGTTCATCTTTGTGATTTCTTGGAATATTGATATTAAGGCCAATATACCTTGCAGGTTGCAGTTCACTTAGACTGTTACCGTAGGCTTAAAAGTCCAATTGGATCATGGAAATGTGAGCTATGCGAGGACATGTCACTGCCATCTACTAGCCCTAAAAGTCAAATAGACGGCAAGGGCACATCTGCTGTTGTAGCTCAGTGTGGCTTATGTGGTGGTGTAACTGGTGCTTTGAGAAAGTCAGCAGATGGACAGTGGGTTCATGCCCTCTGTGCAGAGGTAATAACCTTTTATGGTGATTTTCTAATAAATTTGTGAATCTCTTAGTCCATCAGTATTTCCTTATATAAGAAATTGTTTCATTTTAGTGGTTGTTGGAGTCAAGTTTCAGAAGAGGGCAAGAGAATCTGGTAGAAGGAATGGTAATTTGTTATTCTATAGTTTATTATTTGTATGTTCTTGCTCATTACATCTGTTTTCTATTATGCACCAAAGGGAATGTACACAAACAAATCCTGTGTTGCATCAATTGTTTCGTTGTGCTCACTGTTGCATGTAACAAGTGTAAATGTGGAATATGTTTTCATTTATTCTTTACAGGATACCATTTCCAAGGAAAAGAACACTTGTTGTATCTGCTATCACAATGTTGGTGCATGCCTGAAGGTCTGCTCTCTTTTTTAATATGATGGAGCATGTTACAAATCAGATATCAAATTTGTGTCTTGACTATTTATTCTGTTCCTGATGCAGTGCAGCCATGGACACTGTAAAGTTACTTTCCATCCTTCTTGTGCTACTAGTGCTGGATTTTACATGAATGCCAAGGTCACTGATGACAACATACAACATAAGGCTTATTGTGGCAAGCATAGCATAGGGCAGAGGGAGGTAATGACATTATTCATATTGTATATCCCCTAATTTTTGTATAGCTTGAATGGACAAATGTGTTCTTCATCCGATCTTCTAATGATTAAATATTTGTTCAAGAAAAAGCAAACAACATTCAGCAGCTTATATTCCAGTGTGAACAACAGTGTCAAAATAAAAGAGATTAAAAGAAAATCAAAAGGAAAGAGAGGAAAGTACCTTAATATTCTTAGGAGAAATGGAAGGCAGATCTAAGTCTCTTTCAATATATTAATTTCTCTCTATTCGAGACTTTTATCATTTGCAAGCTCATTTGCCCCCATACATAGTGTTTAACTAGATTTCTGAGTCTTCTGACTTCTGATCTAATTGGCAGGCTGACAACCAGCAATGTGGTTCTGAAGACATTAATAGCTTAAAACAAATACGGGTGAGAATGTGCTGTATCTTGAATCAGTTATTTTAGGGTTATTGGAGAGTTGTGCTGCTATGTTTTATGGCGTTTGATTCATATCACAAAGTGCTGCACTTATTCTTGGTTTTTGCACTGAAGTAAAATCCTTCTGTTTCTGTTATATCGAGATCTTTTCATGAGGACTTTTTTGTATAATCTAGAAACCAGCACAAATATGTTGAAAGTTGTATCGATGAACAAAGTGATGGAGTTTGCAATCTTGATTCAACTTTTAAACTATAATGAAAAGAAGTTGTGAAATAATCTAGTCTATCGATGCCAGTGGTGTCTGTTTTGTTGAAATTCATGTCTCACTTATCATCATGCTTGATAGGCCAGTAGCATAAAGTGTTGTGTAATCGGACAAGTCAGCGAATTGTACACTATATGCATGTAGCCAAGTGTATAAACTTGTCATTTATTTTAATTGCTTTGAAGTTTCAATTGTTATCCAACTAATTCTGTGTTGTTTGACATATCTGTCTACAAGATCTCAAGGTCATTGTCAACAATGTGCAATTTTAAAGGATATAACCAAGACAACATGCATAATGTAGTTCTTTTTTTTTTTTTTAATTTTGTATTTCCTTTTGTCTTTTAGAGCTTGTTAGTGATATAACAAATGCCTATAGTTTGAAGTGATAGTATAGAGCATGTCCTTGCATAACACTGTTGTGTATGGTGTTGCTTTTGTGGGCGATGAAGTAGCTTTTCATTATTCCTTTTAAGATCCTTTTGAATATCACGAGAACTGAAAGTGTTCAAGATTTTTATATAATTGTTATTTTCAGTTCATAAGCCTACATAAAGTGTAGACCTATTCATATCCTGTTTTGGAAGAGATATTTGATCGAAAAGGTATTGTTTATGTCAGCCGTCTTGAATAATTTTTTGTTTGTGCTTTTGATATTCTTCAAGGAAGAGATAAATTGCATTAATAAGTGTCTCAAGATAAGTTTAATATATGAAAGGAAAAGTCTTGAGAAGTGGAAGATTAAGGAACAATTTCTTTTTGTTGTCTCGAGGATATTAAATTGCAATAAAGAATTTGCAGATGGACTCGTTTTGTAAATTTTGTTCTTTTAAAGTGAAATTGTATCTACTGGTTATTATATGCCTTGTAATGGAATTATCAAAGTTGGTGGAGAACTCAGAAGATATCTGTAATCTGAAGATTCTTCAAAATATATAAACATGTTCATCTTCTTTTTTATTATTATTTTGTGTGGCATTTAGTTGTATATGTGAGATAAACTGAGTGGATATTCTAATTGAGGTTTTACTACAGGTTGAATTGGAAAAATTACGTCTTCTTTGTGAACGAAGTATCAAAAGAGAAAAGTTAAAGGTCACCATCTTTTGCTGACTTCTCTTTTGTTTATATCTTTTCTTGTTTTTGCTTATCTGTTATTCTAAAGACAGCCTATCTCGACTGTGTTCAGTTATTTCTGTTACTTTTCAGATATTTCTAAGATCTATGTGAAGTAATGCATTATAGCTTTCTGGTCTTCTACAACCGTTATTTTGGAACTAGTTGAATGCATAATGAATTAACTCTTCAGGCCAAAACATCTGGCCTTGGCAAAAAAGTTATTAATATTTATCACAATGGTAAATAACTTCCGAGGAACTATGAATGAAGTGGCGTGTGCCTTATCCAGGCCCATACAGTGACGCATAACACTATATGCTTTAGATAGCTATAGGCAAAATTGCCTTTCTTTTGTCAGTCTTAGTATCTCTGAACTGATAACTTCCTCTATATTCTTTCTTTGAAGTGGTACAAAAAACAAACTTCTAATTGCAATCTATCCCATACGGCCAGACCTGGTGATAACTAGTATCTTGTATTCGGGCGTAGCCTTGAGCCTAGGTTAATTGATGTTCTCTACCTCCTTTGCAGATGCTACTCCTATCTCTTCTATTTCAGGCATGTCTTGGTTGTTAATAACTGTAGATGTTTCTATTTATCAATTTTATACGATAATATTTGATGCTTAGCACATCATGATTTTCTAAATTCTATATTTTAGTAAAACTAGAATATGAAAAGGTCAACTTGCTGAAGCAGCCTTAGACAGTGTTTGCCATTAGTGTCGATCACATGACAAGTATACATGTAATATTTCCAAGGCGACATCAGAAAAGGCCTTTGTACATTATGTATTGGTTAGTCAATTAGATTAGGCTAATTAGGACCATACTTACCAAGGTCTCTAACTCCCTTGAACGATGTCTTGTGTCATGCATACTGGTTGATGGGACTTTTTCATCCCATATTATCATAAGACACCTTTTTCCAGCCAAGAGGGAGGAGGAGAGAAGCAAGAAGATGCAAGTGCACTCAGCTTTATGAGCCATGCATTGTGTGTCACTTCATGCTCACCACTTGCCATGCAGCATTTGTGGCATGACTTCCTGATTGTGGCTCCAAAGTACAATTGTGGCATGGTGAGACAGATGGGGGGATCAGAATCTTGTGATTCTTAGGCACTAGATTCTGTGAGTGACAGAAATTGAATATAGGTGAAGAGTACAGAAGAAAAGAGAAGGAAGTTTAGGGAAGAAGCAGAAAGAAATAAATTAGAAGAAAGGAAAATATCTCCAGAAAGTGAGAGAGGATTTAAAATAGTAAAAAAGACAAGAATTAGATGAGAAATAAATTTTCTTAAAATATATTTTTTCAGTAGCGAAGTTCGTTTGGTTATAATGCACTTTCCACACACACACACACACACACACACACACACACACACACACACATATATATATATATATATGTGTATATATATATATGTATATATATATATATATATGTATATATATGTTGTGTGTGTGTATAGCAACCAGGCGAATCCTGACATGGAGTAGCAACTATAAACTACTCTTCTTGTACTGCATATAAAGAAATTTATTGTCCCATGTCTCCATATACCCATACCACACAACATACTGAACCTTGATCCATGTTTGGGCCAAATCAAAATTAGAGATTTGATTTGCATGTGATCTAGTTGGAAAATAAGGTACAGCACTGCTCTCTTCCAGCAAAATGATCATGTAAGATGTGCTTTGTCTTAATATGGTTTGAGGTCATCCTCAGTTTTATGCTCATCCTGTCTAGGATTCTACCTTCCATCAGGATGGTCAGTTTACTACCACTCAGCCGTGGAAGTGCTATGCTGAATGTTTGGTATCAAGCATTTTGCAACAGGGTCAATGTGGGACACATTAACACTGTTTGTAATGGTGGATAATGAGAAAAGAAGTGTCAGTTGAACTCTTTCTCTTCTCTTCTGTTTTCTCCTCTCTCTGAGTAAGGAAAAAAATGGCATGGAGAAGGGGGCTTCGTTCTACTTCTCTTGATTTTTTATTAAAATATTTGTAAATTTTGTAGAAAAAATAGAATTTCTCCATCTTTTCCCTATTTGTTCTCTCCAATTTTTCTAATCTAAACAGAATAAAGTTAAAATATTTGTTTTCAGTTTAGAAAACTTGGCATAACATTAGCATAACATCCATAAATGGGGCCAGTGTACCTTTTTTATGCACTATCACCTGGGCACTTCAAATTTATCTAATTCCCTCTTACTAGATACCTGGATACTTGAATATGCCCTCAACAAAGGGATCTATGATACCAGGGGCTATTATGTAGCAAACCTCTGAGACTTTATCAATTTCAGCATCTAACTTGAATTTTAAATTAAACCTCATCTAAAATGTGTGCTAAATTGTCCAAGTGGTAGTCAGTACATGCGTAAATATATAAGATGCCTAATGCCACTCGCACACGCTAAATGTTTTCATCTGTCATTTTAAATTTTCATCTCTCATCATAAGTTTTGTTTTTTTCATTGTTGGTGGACTCCTGGATGCTAAGTATCCAATTCTAAGACCAAGTGCAACTTTTTTTATGGGTATTTAGTCCCACGGGCAACCACATCTTAAACACCACTGCCTGCAACCAATAATTCTCTCGTTTTCTTTAATATACTTTATTGTTTCTTTGTGTACATGTATTATTTTACTTTCTATATTTTAAACCATGTTATGCTTGTATATAACTGCAAATCGATAACTAAGCTTTTAATTGCTGGATTAGCAATAGATTATTGCTCAAAAATCATACGCAAGGACCAGAAAAGATACAAATTATTTACATGCCCAAAATAAGGTTCCTCATATGCATTCAGTATTCAATAGACAGCTGATACCAGATCATTCCAAATTATATGTTGTTTAAGGATTCAACTAGGTTTAAGTTGCTTGAATTAATCTTTTTAATTTTTCAAGTTCACATCAGCATTGGTTGTAGTTTTTTTTTGATGTGCACATGGTTTATTAACTAGTTGAATTTTGACAGAAAGACTTGGTTCGTTGTTCACATGACATACTTGCTTCAAGGAGGGATTGTGCTGCGTACTCAGTGCTTGTAAGGAGTTCCTTCCAATCTGGGGCCAGTTCGGAATCTGCTACAACTTCTATAAATAATAGGTCCTACAGTGGAACAATCCAGAGATCAGATGAGATCACTGTAGACAGTACTGTTTCCAGGGAACACACAATTAGGTGTTCCTTGCATAATAAGAACTTTGATAGAAACACTGATTACAGCTCCTCATCACAACTATCATTCAAACGAAAATTAGCCGATAGGGCATCTTTTGCTGGTAAGCAACTTCCACAAAAATCAGCATCTAATGCTTTTTGGAAATCAGCAGATGGAGAAAATAGACCTAAGGCAAAAAAGGTGTCAAATGTATACTTTGATTTACTTTAACCAGTTTTGGGTATAATTCTAGTTTTTTTGTAACTATGCTTTTGTTTTGTTGCAGACAGAGACTTTCCAGAAGGAACTCGTCATGACTTCAGACCAAGCATCTATGCAGAATCAGCGTCTTCCTAAAGGATATTTTTATGTTCCAGTTGGATCTCTTTCCAAAGAACTGCCACTTGAACAGGATTTGGAGTCTCATGAGCTACAAGAGCCTGGTGGATAGGTGCAAAGAGGAGTGAGTTGGTTCTTTCTTTTTCACTCGTGGGGGCCAGAGTGGTCCAGTGTACAATTTTAAAGGAGGATGCAGCTCGGTTGATGTGCTGATGTTGCAAAACAGCAAGGCTGGTGCTGATGTTGCAAAAATAGGGAGGGATTGCCGATGTATTTGTACACGGAGATGCAGCCTCAAGAAAATTTTGATGTATATCTATTGAAGATCAAATGTATGAAGTGTTGGAGTGAGTTTCCAAAAATGTATGATGTGGCTGTTACTGTTTGTTGACTGCCAGCTGGCTGCCTGCCATTAGCTACCCACTTAATGGCCATGATGGAAGCTTGGCTCTTTAATGCATCTGTATATGTGGGTATAGGATCATTTAGGTTACAGGTTTTGTAAAATTATTTGTACATTCTTGGCATCTCAATATTTCTTAGGACCAGTGTACTTTTTTCCAGGGTCTCTTATTTGTGTCATCATTCAGACATTGCAGGAAAGAGAAATAGGATGGTCAAACATCAGATCAGCAATTGTTAATTGTAGAAAATACACTGTCATCATACTTTCACATGATGCAAGAATCAACCATCGGGAAAATGTAAGCAAAGCTAGCAATTATTTGTTATCATGTGCTTAGGTGTGCACTGTTAAGTTAACTTCATATGCCTGTTGCAGTACTTCAATTGGTTGGCTATCAGTTGTTTTTGTTCTACCCTCATAGGAAGGTTCTGTTGTCTTGCTGCTGTGATTATTACTATTTTCTGGAGTTACAATCTGCCTCTTTTTTATATGCTGCGTTTTTGTCTATCTGTTCCACACTAATTGCAGGTTCCAGGTCAAAAGAATCTTCAGTGAATTTCTAGCAATGAGCTTTATCTATTGGTGCCTCCTGAATTTGTGACTATTAATTCTGAATTTCATCAAGTATTCGGTGAACATGTGTGTTGGGAATTAGTCTTTGGAACAGTTGAGTGAGGTAAGTTCTGTGCTCATTTCACTTTTCAAGTTTTTTTCCTTGTTCTTTGATATATTGAGTATCATTTAGCTTGTGCAAAAGTGCAATATCATTTCTTTAATCACATCAGGGGCACTATTGACCAAGTGGTTTGCTGTGGTATTGATATACTGATTCTGATTGTAGATGCCATTGGTTTCTGTTCAATCAAAATTCATCCTCAACTTGTTTTGTAGTCCAGCCATTCAGTTTTTTCCTTTTCCTTTCTGTCAATGTATCTTTGGTTAGGTGTTTTGTGCAGGTTGGACTCTGCCTGGCATTCTGATATTGATATGGAACTCAAGAGTATTATATTGTAACTACGAAAATTTCAATTTATGGAGAGCAAGTCTTAGTGCCACTGTAAGCTTTTCCTCTGCGACCTAACTGATTTGTATCATGGAAAATATCTTCCGGCTTGTACGGGAGGAGGGCTATGTATTGATGATTTCGTGATTCTGTATTGGTGGATCTGTCATGAACTAGACTGTCCTTTCACTTTGGCAAGCTTTGTTGTAGGTAATATCTGAGTTGGTTCATGCATGATCCTCCATCATGCATGTGTTGCTCAGGATTTTTTTCTTGGCCTGGATTAGGATTGCTGATTTGACTGCTGTAGCCTGTTATTTTGACAATCTTTGCTGTGCAAGTAATTCCTATATAGGTTCATGGTTCATGCATGAACTGTAAATCCAGTGGTTTGCCACAACCTTTCATGTCATGCGTTTACTGTTTTTTTCTTGCTTCAATTAGAGTTAATTTGGCTTGCTTGGGTTCTTGGCTTCTGCAGCTAATGTTCACTACTAATTTGGTGGTATTATTGGTGTCATATTCTTGCCATACAACCTAAGCAGTAATTCACCACTACTGTTTAACTGTGCTTTCATAATACAACCCTGGATTTTGCCAGATCTTGCTGGCCGAAACAGACTGATTGCCCCCATTCATGTCTAATGTAGCTTCTGGTAACTTGATTAATTTGTGGGTTTATTGTTATTTCGTTGTCATCCACTTGTTGTTGACTCAAGGAAATTGGTGTGATTGGTCTTTTTCAGCTACTAGTGGAAAACTAAATAGCACCTTTCCCTGGTCAGCATCATGATAATATAATGAACAGTGCATTCTGATACTGCAGCTATTTGTCTTGATGAACTTTTGTTCTGCTGTCCTTGTTCTTTGTAGTTCAACATAATTCTTTTACTCGAAAGATATTGGTGTATGGACTTGCTTGTTTTTGGCTGATTACTGCTTTCTGAACGTTAAATTTCCTGTGCATCTGATATCTTAGGTGTATGTCTGCTCCATATCGGTCAAGAATGAGTAATTCGAGGTTGGAGAACACCAAGTTAGCCATTGAAGCTTTCCAAATCAGTGACTGAGTCGATCTACCTCGCCCATTTCTGGTCATGGAAGCCTCTCGATCTGCTCATTCTCAAGCATAGGATGAACGAGGCTGAAGAATCTGAACTGCAGCGTCATACCCTCGTCTGCCTGTCTGCTGCTATTTCAAGGAATGATGAGTCTGCAGACAGACACAAACAGATACTCTCTGTCGAGTAGTGCCAGGCTCTTCTGTCCCCGTTTAGGCTGTACTGTGCATTCTAAGTAATGGTTTTGTCACCATCTTCATCACCATTGTGTCAGATTTATGCTTCATTCCCGTTGTCTGATCTTCTTCATCACAGCTTGAAGTTTGTAATGTGGTCCATTAAAAGGATGGGATCATGATCTTCTGCATCACGGCTTGAAGTTTGTAATGTGGTCCATCAGAAGGGTGGAATCATGTAACAATGGCACATATTTGTAGTTGAGTCTCTGCTGTCTTATCTGTTTATAGGTAGGTCAAGCGGTTGGACAATTGCTTCCATTTATAATATTTTAAAATACGAAAAAAGGCAAAAAGAAATGTTTTTTTTAGTAAAAGAATGTTAAAATTCTAATAATAGTAAAATGTTTTTTCATTATAGAGTGAATTCAAGAAATTCAATAAACAGAAAATGTGAATCAAACTCCAAAGAGTTAAAGATGTTAGGCCATAAGAGAAGGTAAAAAAAAAAAGATGATACAATAATAATAACAACAAAATAGTAAATTCTAACTCTTTAGGATCGATTTTATATATATATATATATATATATATATATATATATATATATATATATATATATATATATATATATATATATTAATGATAACAGAAAAAAAAAAGATGGTCTCAGCATTTACCGATAGTTGTGTAGTAAAATAAAAATCAGACAGATAAAAAGATAAATACTTTTTTTTGCAGCTTTTATGTTGGAAAATCAATGCCTTTAGATTTATATTTTATCTGAGTTGTAATTGTATATTTGTCTTTGCTTTTGATGGAACATCGCTCACTCACTCACTAACATTGGAAATAGGATGAGAAAATGACATTTTTAATTCTTCATTAAGAGGGCAATTTAAGAAATCAAGCATTACTGTGTTACGAGAAAAAAAAAATTACATTGATGAAGTCAGAATAACTTTTGATATTTACATCCTCGTTAAGGAAACTTAACAACGAGCATTAATGTCTCATAGAACATCCAAATGTGCTATATTCTTTTCTTGATGTAATAGGAAATTGAAATGTAGAAATGAACAAAAATAAAGAGAATATGTAGAAAACAATATAAGAAGTAGATCATAGTTTTCACTTTCGTTCATTTCAATCTCTCTCTCTCTCTTCTTTCTCTAAAGTTGTAAGGATTCACCATTTTGGCAGTTATAAGCATGAGCTTAATGGTTATTTATTGCATTAACAATATCGATTAGCTTAATAACATTATACCAGGATATTAAACTTGTAGTTAAGCCCACTAAAAGCTAATTATGTTATAAGCAATATCAACTTACTTAGACATCTGATCTAAATGTTGGAAGGTTAGGCAGCACACCAAAAATAATTAATGGGCCAAACAGTTAGAATGTGGAATTTGATTTAATTGGTTTTTGTTTTCTAAAAGGAGTAATTTGATATTATATATGAATTTTTAACATATAATTCATATGAATTTTTTGGACAATTTTTTGGAATGTGATTTTATTGGCATATATTCAAAACTAGATTGTTTTAGTTTAAGAAATATAAAAAATATATATAGCATCTAAAATATAAAAAAAATAAGGATATGCAAAGTGAAATATACGAAGTTTTAATCGATACGAGAGAGACGAGAGATAACGTTTGTAACCTTATATCTAAATATAGAGAGGCTAACTTTTATTTTACAGATATTAGTAAAAGTTAGAGTTTCAACTAATAGTTAATTAACGATGGATAATTAATGTTAATTACAATGACATAGTGAACTTAATTTTAAGTCCATGAATATGGAAACCAAATGTGACTCTTCCAACTAAGTTAAAATCAACTGTTAATAATTTCTTAAAAAATTGGAACTTAAAGAAGCAAACAAAAGTAAAAATACATTTGGATTTAAATAAATAATTCCCTTATCATCTTACACTTGCCTTTAGTAGAATGAATTATGATTGAGAGAAGAACTTGAATTATGATCTTAAAGAAGCAAACAAATGTTCCTCTACTCCAAATCAGCTCAAGTTCTTTTGCTCAATGATTAGTGGGGAGTTGTAGTTGTCACATGTTCATCAATGCACCCCACATTTCAATCAATTTTGGAGATAAGGCTCAATCTAAATGTAGGTTTCAGCCACCTAACATTAAACTATTAAGGAGGTGGGGCAGCTCAGGTTTGCGGAAAAGATTGATGCACATCTCTGATCCAAGCAATAAAACGCAGAGCTTTCATGTCTTCTCATGACACATGTTGTTGTCATTTTGATCGATTGAGACACACCTAACAATATTTTCATTCCTAATCTTAGGGAATAAAAGAGTTTTATAACCCCTAAAATACATGCTCATGGTTGAGGTATGTAGCAAAAATGTTTTTTTTTTCTTCTCAAAGCACTATATATATATATATATAATATTAAGATCGAGCAATATACGAAGTAACTTTCAATATAGCAATAAAAACAATATGAGTAAGCGGATTGATCCATCAAGTTTCTATTGAAATAATATCTACATAAGAAAAAAATATTTATCATTTGTTGATTATTAGGGGCATCCCAAAACCATCCGTAAAGAAACGTAAAGTAACTCTCAATATAGAAATAAAAATAATATGAGTAAGTAGATCGATCCATCATCTTTATATTCAAATAGTATCTATACAAGAAAAAAACACTTATCATTTGTTATTTATTAGAGACATCCCAAAATCATTCGAGTTGAAACATAACTTTTCAACTAAATTTAGAATTAATAGATACCGTTAAAAGGAAGGAAGATGATAACAAAAACAAATAGAGTTTTTATATATTTTCGTTCATATATATATATATATATATGTGTATATATAAACAATTTGAATATTATTTCGCGAAACGACTTGACTCACGACAAGAAGGGAAATAAGAGAGCGAGAGAGAGAGAGAGAGAGAGAGAGGTTGTTGTGTTCCCACACGTGAGTTAAGTTGCGACATGAAGTGTTTTAGATTATGTATGTATGTATGTATGTTCTCTCTCTCTCTTTCTCACGCGTACCTCCTTAACGCGCATTCCTCGGTGCTTCCCCCTTGCACAATGGTCTCACCAACCTCGGTCAAAACAAAGTTGGGGGAATTCCATTAAGGAAGCAATGGTCGTTCCAACCCACCCTCTTCAATTCGATTTAATTCAATTCAAAGGATGATGAAGAAGAAAGGGAGGAAGGAGAAGTCCTCCGCTTGACCACCCCATGAATGGGAATGAGAGGGAGTTGATGTGTGCGTGAAGGCACGTTCGCCCATGCCAACAGCAGCCCCCGTGGCTTAGATTCCCAGATCCAAATAAAGAAAACACATCTTCTTTACTTATTCTCCTGCGTTCTCCATTTCTACCCTATTTTCTACTCGCTTTACTTACTGGGTCCCCATGGGTCTATTTTTTCTACCAATTAGAAAGTCGGGTAAATGTAGGGTAGTCGTGGGAACGAGTAGGATAGGCGTCGTCTGTTCCGACAAAGAATGGACACGTCCCTATTTAGTCCGCTCGATTCGCCCCTCCCCGTAGGAAACGCCTGAGATCGATGAACATGAATCCAACGAAGCCCCGACAAAAGCCTTCCGGATCCCGGTTCGTGACACCGGCCGTCGCCTGAGATCAATCCACGAGGTTCCGATTAAGCACCGGCGTCATACCCCGGACCCCATTTCCGTCACCGACCTCTTTGAACCGAAGAAGAGCAGCGGGAGGAGGGTGAGATGAGGGGGCGGAGCGGTGGCTGCGATCGGAGAGTGTCCTTCCGATGGATCGTCATTCTCTGCCTCTGTAGCTTCGCTCTCGGAATGCTCCTCACGGACAAGTCTGTCAGATTCGTCTGCTTTTCGCTCTTCTCTTGTGGCAAAAATTTGATTTTGGTTTCATCGAGATCGTGTTCTCTGGTGTGGGCAGGTTTTGGACGGTCCCGGATGTCAACAACCCTATCGTCTCGAGCAGGCGGAAGACGGAACAAGAGCTGCAGATCATCTCGGAAGATTGTACCACCAAAAGAGTCTGTTTTGATCCGGACGAGTTCCATTCCTTTTGGTATATTTTAGATTTGTGGGGGGTGGGAGCTGAAAAATCGGATTTTGATTGCAGAAGCATGCGGACGATAAGGATGTGATGGGGGAGGTCACCAGGACCCATGAAGCCATACAGTGCGTAGTAGATTATTCTTTTCGGAGTTGGATGGTTTTCTGTAACCCTCTTTGGGTTTCTTTTGAGAACTAAAGCTTGCAGGATGTGTGGAATGCCAGATCTTTGGATAAGGCGATCTCCACGCTGCAGATGGAGCTTGCTGCGAAGCGGAGCGCCCGGGAGCTGATCAGCGAGGACGGCTCCCCGTCGATCGATGCCTCCAGGCGGCCGCGGAAGAAGGCTTTTGTGGTGATAGGGATCAACACCGCATTTAGCAGCAGGAAGAGGAGGGATTCGGTCAGAGCGACGTGGATGCCCCAAGGTAGTTTCCATGAGTAACCCTTTCTCTAAAGGTGCAATCTTTACTGGATCTAAATCTCCACATATATATACATATATGTATATCTATTCAAATGATTTTTGTGTTTTTTTTTGTTGCTACTATGGGAACTTTTTTTACTATGGTCTGAAGTAGTCTGATCTTTCATTAACCATCTTCTACATTCCTCTTTTTGGGTCGGATTAGGTGAAAAGCTTCAACAGCTAGAACGCGAAAAAGGAATTGTTGTTCGTTTCATGATTGGCCACAGGCAAGTAAAAGAGGATTTCTGCAGTTATTTCCTCTTAAGCTTTTGGAAAAGCTGCTAATAAGTTACAGAGCTTCTAGCATCTTATTCTGTTTTTGCTGTATGGCCTGTGCTAGTGAAATCATTGTGCCAAGATCCTTTGTCCACTCTCTTGGGATCCGCAGATGCAGATTTTAAATTCAGCTTTCTAGTTGATGCTTTTGTAATTGTTTTCAGATGCTTGGATTTTCATGTTTGCATGAGCATGCCACATGATGAGAACTGATCTAAACATGTTCTTCGAACTAATGCTCAGGTCAAAGCCTTGTAACTAATTCAACTGGCACTACTGGATATAGCTTTTGCAGATGGTAATAATTTTCACTAGACGGATTAAAGTTAGTGTTATCTTCGTAGAAGTGGATAAGTTGTTCTTTTATACTATCATAACACCGTTGAGGGATGCAAATTAGACTATGGTTAGTTTATTAAACAAATGAACTCTTGATAGTTTGACAATCTGACAATTTAAAGAAGGAATTTTTGGCATTTTTTAAAAGATAGATCGACGGATAAACAAAGGTTCTAATTTTTTTGAGCTGTCACTTAGAAGGGAGGAGGAAACGATTTATACTGTACTTGTATTATTGAAGCCAAATAGGAATATATGTATTAGAAGGGAGGAGGAAAGATTTATACTTTACTTGTATTATTAAAGCCAAAATCGGAATACTTGTATAGAATGATTAAGATGGTTCTCAAATCCTGTTCCAGCATGCATCAATTTATATGATGTACGAAAATTTTTACTCATTGGTTTTTCCGAATGCCTTTTTTAGGACAGTAGACATGATAAAGCACCTTGATTTAATTAATTGAAATGCATTGTTTTAGTGCTAGAATTGGAAAGAAACATGCAGAATAATATTATTCAGCCAATTGCTTCAGCTTGAGCATGGATCACAATTTTGTCTTTAAGCCTAGATGACAACTTCACTTGAATTCTAGAAATATACACTCTATACTGAAACAAATTAGAAGAAAATAGAGAAAGATTTGGAAAAGGCAGAATACTTTGTGCATGGACAAAAGGGACAGTCAGAAAATTTGTACCTGCTGCCTCTGTCCTCTTAATCTAAGATATGAAAATTTACTGATGCAGTGAGAAATTATGACCAAGACTAAACAACGGCAAGGTTTTAAGTTTGCATAATCAGAAAGTACATACAAAATGTACTTGCTTCAGACGAATTTGTGATATTTTCATCTATATTTTTGGAAGCCAAAACAAATTTCCAAGTTCCAGGCAACTTGAGGGATTGTTCAATAGAAACCTAGGTATTCTTAATATTATAGACCAATGCACCACCATTATCTATATTTTACTAGCATGTGTTCCCAATTTCTTCTGAACTTTAGGGAAGTAGGTAAATCTTTGCTTAATGAAGTAATTCTTATCTTGGTTATTTGTGACAGAATTTTCTTTCAAACTGTGTTATATGTTCCTATTTGTTATGCCAAGCTAATCATATCCTATACAGTCCATTTCATTCTTCTTAAATATGTCACATCATATAGTTTTTTCAGATCCATCATGTTTTCACAGTATTCTCTTTTTAAACCAGTTTCACCTGAACTACAGTAAGTCCAGGAAATAAATGTGCCTGGTCATTAGAAAGCTAAAAGTTAAAATTGCCATTTTTTTTGCAGTGCGACATCTCACAGTATTCTAGATAAGGCTATTGATTCAGAGGAAGCTCAGCACAATGACTTTCTCAGGCTGGTAAGGCTTTTGCCTTTTTTTCCTGCATTTTAATGTGTATGCTCTGATTGTTATGCTTTTTGCAAATAATACTTCTTCCCTGAATCGATATGATGTTTGTATTGTAGGCACATGTGGAAGGTTACCATGAACTTTCTGCAAAAACAAAAATATTCTTTTCCACTGCAGTTGCCACATGGGATGCTGAATTCTACGTCAAGGTGGATGATGATGTCCATTTGAATCTAGGTGTGAAATAAAGCTCAATAAAGATCCAATATGATGCCTTCTAGAGTATTCATTGGCAATGATACATGAAAAAAACTATTTCTGAAATGCAGGTATGCTAGCCACAACTCTTGCTCGACACAGATCAAAGCCCAGAACGTACATTGGATGCATGAAGTCTGGGCCAGTACTTTCTGACAAGTAATATTCTTTTATCCACACTCAACTGAGTGTGATCCTCCTAATGTAACAAAGTTTCTTGAAGTAGCATTGTAGAAATATGCATCTCTGATTTATGAATATGTATTGTAGAAATGTGAAGTACCATGAACCTGAATATTGGAAGTTTGGAGAAGAAGGAAACAAGTACTTTCGCCATGCTACTGGGCAGATATATGCTGTCTCAAAAGATCTGGCTACTTACATCTCAATCAACCAGTAAGGATACTTATCTCATTAGCTGCTTGGCCTCTATATGGTAGCACTCTAATCATTGAATTACTGATGTCAGTCCAATACTTCACAAGTATGCCAATGAAGATGTATCATTAGGCTCATGGTTCATCGGACTGGAAGTCGAACATATTGATGAGAGGAGTATGTGCTGTGGAACGCCACCAGGTTTGTTTCTTCCTAAGATACAAGAGTTGAAACAACACAAGAGACATTTAACCTCCATAGTTGTTTGCTCGCCTTTCTCCAGACTGCGAGTGGAAGGCCCAGGCAGGAAACGTATGTATTGCATCATTCGACTGGAGTTGCAGCGGTATATGCAAATCGGTGGAGAAGATAAAGGATGTCCATGAAAGATGTGGTGAAGGAGATGGAGCTGTTTGGAGTGCTTTATTCTAACCGGGGATTGATGTTAGTTTGACTATTTACGCACTCATACAACTAGAGAGGCATCTCCTGACGGAAACAATGAACATTACAAGCAAGATCAAATCCGACGATTAGTGAAGATCAAGTTTCCCTGTAAAAGACCATAAGATGAACGGGCTGTCATCTCGTCAGTTGGGATATTGAGGTTACACTTATGCTTCTGGTTGATTCTTGATCGAAAAGCTTGTACTGGTTTGAGAAACTCGATTAGATGGAGATGAAACTGCTACTAATGCACACAAGAGCTAAGCTGTAGTTCTGATGTGTATCCAGTGGGATTTTTTGTCACTCCAAAGATAAGAATTCTTTAGTTAGTCGATTGTTATTTGTTCTCATATGTATGGTGTCTGCTCAGTATGAATTTGTAGGTGCACCGCACTGCTGAATGTTTGTAGGAAAAGAGCTACTTCTTCCATTTTTCTTTTTGTGATGTGGAGTAGGTGAAATGTTATTGCTGCTGCTCTGAAGTGATTCAGATATCCAAGTCTTGAGACAAAGTTCTAAGAAGGGTTATAGGAGGTATGATGGATTCCCAAAGCAGATGTGTTATAGTAGTAGTGGACTAGTGGTAGTAAAAGCCATGTTCTTCATGAACAAAGATGTTGCTATCAAGAATGAAATTAGAATGTGTTCAATGTATTGGCATCAATGTACATGTCTTTTCTATAGGGTCTTTAAGATCAGAAAACACATCAAAGTTGAGATTGATCCATCCAGAGTTTGCATATATAAGTTGGATCTCTTTCCATCTAACTTGGTTGGGTTAAATGGTACCCAACTGAAATATATCAAATCCATCCATGAGATTGTCACATCAGTAACTCCTTGGAATGTTTCAGTTAAGACAATTAACTTTATTGAAGACACTTTTAATTAACAAACAAATGCAAATTATAATCTACACATTAATGTGCCATTTAGATCAAGAATAGCTTGTCAAATCTTATTTTAATGATAGATTATCTAGCCAAAATGTTGAAAATTGACCTGGTAATCAGTTCTCCCAAATGTCTTGTTTCATTAGCTATCACTCATTCCTTTGCCAAGGAGAAACAAATCTTCCATTTCTTTATATATATATATATATATATATATACACTCACACAAACACTAAGCCATGCCCGCACCCAACAAGTCGCACATCTTCTCTTAATGCCTGACAATCTCGAATGTAATTGTTCTCGTACTACCTATAAAAATAACTTTAAGAAACGTATTTTAAGGATTTATCGGCTATATCTCAATTATTAGTATGACCAATTCGACTAAGCTCAGTCTTGAACCATTAACTTTGTAAATTAATTTGATCGTCAAACAAACCATTATCAAAAACACCTTTGACTAAGTATCGTAGGATCGACACGTCCAAAATCATAAATAGAATCACAGATAATCTTGAAACGAGCCTCGATTAGATTCGACTCACCTCTCCAATTCGAAGAACCAAAATATAACTTAACATTATGCATTTATACATTTTTGAAAAAAAATATATATATTTTGCATAAATAATTTAAATATCCGAAAGGATATAAATATATATACACATGCAATGTTCAATGAATGTACTTCTCGAGTTAGTTACTGTATAGTTCGTATAGTAAAGGTTTTGAGATCCAACACAACCTTCGTCACTTACCTTTAGAAAACACAAAACAATTACCATCCTTCATCGTTACCCTTACAATCATCGTTCATGCTGACAAGTGATGGAGAACAAGAATAATCTCTTCCAACACAAGAATTATCGTTTCCCCTTTGGCTGCATATCGAAGAGTCCATTGCAAGTTCTTTTAGCATATGTATCAAGTCTTGTGAGGTTAGCATCATCAGGTTTCTCCTCTGGAGAAAAGAACTCATGGTTGGAGTTGTCAAGTTCTTTAGCCAAGGGACATGATACACACACACTGCATCTCTAACTGCATGCATTTGTGATCTCTCCCAACATTAATCTTTTTTTTTTGTAGTTGTATGCTGAAGAAAAAAAGTACATGTAAATCCTCTAGAATTTCTAAGGTTGGTATTGGATTTTGAGTCATAGAATTCATGATGGACTCACAGGTGGAGTACTAATGATCAGTTGCCTCATCCACTGATAGGAGAAGTATGGTTAATATTCATTTTGTTGACAAACCAATTACATTATGCAATAGAGGAATTGAATTATGAGTAATTCATACAAAGAAAGGCATAAGATTAATCATAATACTCATGAAAGTAACAACAACTGGATAAATTAGATACGTAAATATAGGTCTCGGCAAAAGTCAAGATACATTAGACAAGCTCGCCAATGAACAACCGATGCAAAATTTGCTTCCCAGCATAGATAGTTGAAGAAGATTAAAACAGGGAGTTGGAAAGACCCAAAGATAGGCCAAACAACCATAAAATGTGGCTTAATGGACTAACGAAAACCGCCTCAGAAATGCTTACAGAAGGGACGTAGGCAGGAGAAACACCAGGTAGCGAAAATGTTCCTGGCACCGTTGCGCTCGGCGTTGTAATAGTACTAGTACCTGCCTGGACTGCCGATGGCGATGGCGATGGCGATGGTGTTGGAATGAGAAATGAATCATGGATTACTGTGGTCGGTGGGGGTATCACTGGAGGAAGCTGATGTTGCCCTGAGTAATACCGATCGGATAAATTATGCTGTTTCCACACTTGAAATCACATGAAACAAGCTGCTGTAAAGGCTCATGGGAAGAAAGTAAAAAAAGATTACCTGGACACTGAGGTTGAAGAGATGTGGTTAACCTGCATGATGAATCAAAAATCACATACTTTGCTTTATCAAAAAGAAGATGATCAAGATAAAAGAATCCTAGTAGAAGTTGCTTACACAGTGGCGATAGATCCATTTACAAAGCCACCATAATTGCACGAAGTAACATTGCAACCAGCGCTGGTCTGCTGTGAAGTATAGTTTCCGATCATAAGATTGCTGTTGCTGCACTGCATGCTCGAACATGATGCTGACAAGGATGCTGGTGAACAATACAATCTGCAAGAAGTTGCAGTTAGTTTGAAGTAGAAAAAAGGGGGAAAACAAAAACAAAAAGTGCACAAGACAAAGTAGAATTCAATTGAGTACCTGAGATTTCCTGGTCCACAACTGCATTGAACACAGTGGCTAGCAGTAATGGCATAAGTCCCATTGGCCACAATCAGGCCATAGTCCGATGCATAACTTGGAAACATCGATGCACATGCTATATATATCAAGGGGAAATAAACTACAAGCCTTAGTGCTGAGAGAATATTATCAATGACAAAATTTACATGCATCTGAATTAAGGGGGAGAAGAGAACCACTTCCAAATGTTGTTTGTTCATATGATGAGTTGTATATCACTAAACTGTTAAGACAGAAATCACATGTATTTCATGTTTGTATATGCGGAACTCATTCATTCTTGTACACCATTCGACATAGATTATGTAAATGGAGTACTTGGAAATAAAATGGTCCATGAAAGTCAACTTCATAGGAGATACAGATCTTTGCTTTATGAGAATCTAATCTGGCTTTCAAACTTATGGCTTAATCACATCAGTATGTAATGGCAATAAAAGGTCGGCTGGCTTAGAGCAGAAATAGGGATATTTAAAAAAAAATCACAGAAGCTTCTAGCACACTCGATCTCGGTGGCTAAAAGAGCTCCTTTATGTATGTTACTCGAAAAGGACAAAGAGAATTACCTCTCCTTAAAATGATTCCTTCCTCAAGATTCTTGGATTATCATATTCCTCCGTGAGATTGCTTTGACAATTATATATTGATATCAATCCCCTTCCTGTTGTTGATTTTTTCTTCTAATCCAAAAGCTATAACGTTCCTATCCCAACTTGTTTCTGTTTTTCGTGATCGTAGACAGAAGAATTTTTTTTGCGATACACCTTGGAATAAACTTAAATGACTTTCATGAAAATAAAGGGCCTCTCGGTATACCGATTTCATGATTAAATTGTATTACTTGTATTATCCAATATGCTTTATTATTATCACTTGCCAAGTGAGACACCTCGAATACACCTAAATTCGATTCTGGAATCTGTTGCCATCAACATGCTTTAATAAACTCCAAATGTAGCAAAAGAGAAACTCGGTATACCGATTTCATGATTAAATTGTATTACTTGTATTATCCGATATGCTTTATTATTATCACTTGCTAAGTGAGACACCTCGAATACACCTAAATTCGATTCTGGAATCTGTTGCCATCAACATGTTTTAATAAACTCCAAATGTAGTAGAAGAGAAACTCGGTATACCGATTTCATGATTAAATTGTATTACTTGTATTATCCAATATGCTTTATTATTATTATCACTTGGCAAGTGACACATCTCGAATACACCTAAATTCGATTCTGGAATCTGTTGCTATCAACATGCTTTAATAAACTCCAAATGTAGTAGAAGAGAAACTCTGCATCTCACAAGACCATGGATATTCAGATTTATACATGGCCGCGACCACATCCAGTTCTCTTATAATCTCATTCCCAACAAAATGACATGCATTCTAATACGTGAAAACACACCCAAAGCTCAATTATATCGACAGAAATGCTAAGCGGTACAAGATATATTAGCAGTTGAACACTGCCTTTGCTTTAGCATCCGAACAGAGACCTCTAGTTCTTTCCCCTTTTCAGAAGGAACATGCTTCGTTGAATCTTCTGCCACTGGGAAAATAAATATTCAGACAAATGACATAGCATCCATCTTCATCAAGTTAGACAAAACCCTCAACATTTTAGTCGATGATAAGTTGCTACATTTTACAGCTGAATTGTCACACTCATTTCAAAACTTTTACCCTGTCAATGGCAAACACTCAGGTGTTGAGGCAACCAAACTGTTTCTGCAAATGCTTCACAGCTTGTCTGTCTCCCATACTACAATATCCCTTCAACTCGATGAGCGAGATTCATACTAAGTTATAGAAAATTCTCAAGCCTATGGGCGAACTCCCACATTCGAACAATGAAAAGGCTTAGAACAGTATAATGTGTCATTTTAGCATGTCTACAAGTCTGAAAAATCAAGGCTTTATGGCTTCAAAAGAGAAGCATATGGTTTTTAGCCGTTCCTCTCTTGTAATATCTATAGTCCTCTAAAGATGGAAGTATAGGTTGATATTGGTTCTTTACTCGTGCCACTTCGGGCAAGCATTAGACTAACTTCTTTGACAAGAGACGAGAATGATGCACATAAATGAGGCTTATAGATACGATAACAAAGTGCGTCTTCTAACCTGGCAGCGGAATGGCGAGTATGTCACCTGGCCGGATCGAAGGGCTCCCCATGGCGTTCACGTTCATGATGTCCGTTATGGTGGTGGAGAAGCGGGCGGCGATGGCGGGCACGGAGTCACCGGAGCGAACGACGTAGGAGAGGTAGACGGTGGGGAGGTTGTTATCGGTGGAGTTGAAGCAGGTGCAGGGGAGGGGGATGACGAGGGTGCGGCCGACGTCGAGGGCGGCGGGGTCGCGGATGTTGTTGGCCTCCTGGATCTGGTCGGGGGTGGCGAGGCCGGAGTAGACGGAGGCGGCGATGGAGGTGAGGGTGTCAGCGGGGCGGACGGTGTAGCGGGTGGAGAGGGAGCGGCGGATACCGCCGGAGCAGGAGCAGGCGACGGGGACGCGGAGGAAGAGGCCGGCGGGGAGGATGCGGTTCTCTACGCCAGGGAAGGAGACGTCGATGGCGTTGGCGGCGAGGAGGGCGGTGGCGTCGGCATGGAAGAGGACGGCCAGCTCGGAGACCTTGAGATCGGCGTAGAGGGTGTAGCCCAGCAGCGCGGAGCAGGAGGCCGTACCCGTGCACGGTTCGATGGTCGACTTGGCCACGGCCGCGCCAGCGCCGGCGAGGATGGCGACGGAGAAGAAGAGCAGTGGCAGAAGAGGCTTTTTCTCCTCCATTGCTTCGTGCCGGCCTTTCTTGGTTATCTTTTTTTTTGGCTTTTGAGGTTTTGTTGGGCATTATTCATTCGTTCTCCGGTGTCTCTTTTAACACCTCGCTCTTTCCTTTTTTCTCTTTTATTGGGAAATGGGGTCTGCGTCAGTTGCAGCACAGCAGTAGGAAAGACAGGGAAAAAAGGTAGGTGGTGCAGTTGGGAAATGTGAAGCAACGGTCGGCAAGGATAGTGTTAAAGTGGTGGGGGGGATGTTTATTTCTGGAGGGAGGGAGGGAGAGTCAAGTCTGTGGGCTGGTTTGATTTTATATTTAGTTTATATTGGAATTAATTTGTCTGAGTGTTATATCTTTTTTTTAGTTTATTCATTGGGTTGGGTATCGGTTTCTTCTTGGTGTGTTGTCTGTGCAGAGGCCGGGGTTTCTTGTAGGGTTTTAATTTGAGAGAGAGAGAGAGAGAGAGAGAGAGAGAGAGAGAGAGAATGAGTCGTTGGCTTGACAAATGCTTGATGTCTATGGATTGTATAAACAACCCATTCAAACGTCTGATTGACTCCGAGACGTACGTGTCTGTCGTGCATGCATGACGAGAGGTGCTACTTCAAGTAGAAGTAGAGTTGGGTCATTGTCTTGCCCTTTTTTATTTCCAGTAAATGAGGCTTCTTGCCAAGTCAACAGCTTTGTGGCGGAAGTGGTAAAGGAGCCAAAAAAAGTTAGACAGCCACCATCACGTACGAGCTATCTAATCACACACTATTTTAAGTGATTCATATTTTTATATGAATTTTAGGGCTATTTTAAGTGATTCATATTTCTCCCAAAAAATTATATTTTAAATAGTATTTTTAATTTAAAAATATTCAAAAATAATCCCTCAAATTAATTCTCTTCGTTAAAATTTTCATTAATTTTTTTTCCACCAGTTTAGAGCCATTAATTATTATTATTATTATTATTATTATTATTATTATTATTATTATTACGCTCAGAATATTATAACAGATTATTATTTTTATTTTTATTTAGATAATATTATTCTTAAACTATCATAAATATTTATTTAAAACCTAATATGATATAACAAATAATTTTAATATGTTTAAATTTTATTTATTTAATTTATAATATTTTTAAAATAAATTTATAATATTTTTATTATGATTATCAAAACACTATTAGGATGAGAACGACCAGATAATTCAATTTTTGTTTTTGAATTAAAGGAAACTGTTTGAAAAAACCAAAAGGAGATGCCTTTTAGGAAAAACGAAAAAAAAAATCTTTTCTAAAAAAAATCCCATAAATTTTAACTCCAAACAACCAGCACTTATGAGCAATTTACCAAAAAAATTCCATACTTAATTTTTAATTTTCAAATTATACCAAAAGTCGATCCTAAGATGGTAAAAGAACAAACACACCCTTGTTCTTTAAAGATTATTACATGGTTTTATAGACATTGAGTTTTAATCTATCCATTATTACAAAATTTATTGCAAAGAGAACCATTTTCTTTCCAAACCACTTTTCATTTCTCAAAAAATCAACATTTCAATACCCAGTGATTTCATTAAGCAACAACAGAAACCTTACCATAAACGTTTCAAAGATAGCAAGCCATAGATCCAAGAACTGAAGCAATTATATCTTATTCTGCACTTTCAAATTCATTTTGACAGCTGAAGGCAAGAAAAGAAAAACCAATTGATTCTTTTCACCAACCTATATTTCGAACAACTAATTTTTAGTCTCCTAAGTATCAATGAGAAACTCACTTCAGAAAACTAGCAGAACTTTTCAGATCTCAAACAAGATGTGCTCAGTCTTCATGCATCTTCACCAGACAAGTTGTTCGCATACAGATCTGTTGCCACAATCTTTAGTGGTCTTCGTTTCTCGTACTGATAAAAAAGGATGCGAAAAAAAAAGAAGCAACATAAGCTTTAGGATATAAAACCCACAAGATAGGGACCAAAAAAAGAAGACCATGTGCAGTGACAAACCAGAAAAAGTCCTAAAACTTTTACCTTCTTAAGGAAAGCATCAATCTCCTCCTCTGTCAGAGCTTCCTCCCAAGCATTTTTATCCCATCCAAGAGATTGCAAGAACGCTTCTTCTTCTGGGTCAACTATGGTGTCGGAAGATGGATTGGCTTCTCCATTGTCGGCATCAAAACTCTCAGACTCATCAGAAGCACAAGAATCTCCATTTAAAACATTTCCATTTTCTGTTGAACAATCCAATACTGATGGGAGGCTCTTCTTTCTCACATTGACAGAAGTGATTTGCAAGTTGTCAACTTCCTTCTCCAAGCTTGATGTCGGTTCAGTAGAGCTGGCTTCTGGAATTGCACGTGGACTGGTCAACGATTTCTTCCTCAGTAAATTGAAGAAATCATTCCTATTCTTTGATTGAGAAGGAAGTTTTCTTTCGCCATGCGAGATATGAGTTACAGCACCATTCTTGCTGTCAACTTTAAAGTTTTGGTCAGTTCGTCTCTTCGAAGGAAGAACTGCAGCAGTTGATGTGAGACCAGTGGGGTCCATAACTTTGCCAATACCAGATCCATCTTTGGCAACATGAGAGATGCTATTCTTCTCTCGGTTAAGAACATGAAAATTTCCCACTTGAGCCGTCTTTGCAATATCAGATCTAGCTGATGGTCGGAAAGTATGGTTCACATGTGATTGCTGGCCAACCTTAGCAAGAGAACTGAAATCTCCGCCTCTTGCTATCTTCGATCTTGTCTTTTCTGATAAGCTGCAACTCTGAGGGCAATAAATGGTCATGAGCAAATTAAATTTATTTGAGTCAAGAAAGGAACCAAACTGTTGCTGCCTTCATGAAGAGAAAGGCAAAAAAAAAGGTGGGGAATGAAAAACAAAAAGAAAGGGCTGTAAAATGATAACACCTACCTCTTGTACGCTATCATAACCAATCATAAAAATTCTCTTTCAGCTTATTAGCTGACCATATCCAATTTGCATCTCACAATGGATGCATATTGGAAGTCTAATGTCTTGTGGCACTATATGAAGTTCACAATCTAAGAACATGGATATTTCAAAATGCTTGTTGTCCATGCTAGATACATATCCATATTATAAATCAATGTTTGATGTTGTTCCATGCTAGATGCTTCATTGAATTATCCAATTGATAGAGCAAATACCAAAAGATCATACATATGAAAAACTTAAAAAGACACTTAAAAAATGAAATGGTAAATCCTAAATGCATTCTCTAGATGAGGGACAAGATACCTTCAATCATTATACTTCTTCACTCTCTATATTCCAAGCATTATGTTGGTAAATTAGCTTTTCTCCCTGATGGATATCTTAGAAATTCTTGTTAATTATTAGTTCATGTATCATGTAATGTGACTACATGTTCTAAACTTCAACAAACATCAATTATTGAAATTATATATAGTTAGTCCAATTCTCACCTCAAACTCAGACATACTTTTCCTCAAGACAAAGCAGGAGAAATACTCAATAAATGCTTACCGCTTCTCACCAACTGATGCAAAAACCTACACTCAGGTCTCTACTTGGGCATTCTTGTAGGACTTGAATCTGACACAACATACTCATGTCAGTTTCTCTTTGTCTCTAGTTTACTTTCTAGATTTTCCTATTATGACACCTCTAAACTACTACTAAGCTCCCAATTTCATCTGTGATATCAATAAGCTGAAAAAATGAAAGATCAAATCTGGCAAGACCATTAAATAATATTAAAGATAACTTCATACACAATTTGAGACCACCTCAATGATACAGTCTCTATCCATTTGTTGTAGCTTTCCAACAAATTATCCATTATGATCACCAAATCCTTTGTTTTCGAAAAGATTTATTTTTATATGGAAGTCCTTTTTTCCTTTCCATCTGCTAGAGGAGTCTTAATAAACTGCCAAATATAAGATAATTTAGATTATACATTTTTAATGTTGTGCTGTGACAATGCCTAGAATTCTAGATGCAGTGACTGACAATTTCCAAGCAAAATTTCACATAAGAAGTCTAATTCCATCTCTCTCTCTATATATATAAACCCTCCCATTCTTTTGTTATCTAGGTTATAGCTGCACAATGGTCCCCAAGATCATAAAAAGTGACCTTACAAGTAAATAACAATGCAACAACTGTTCTCCTGGAAACCATTGAAGCATCTAACTGGCACAATGCTTAGGATTCTAGATGTAGTGATTATGACATTTTTCAAAATAAAAGTTCATAAAAAAAGTCCACTTCCACCTACACACAAATATAAAATTCCCTCCCTTAGTTTAGTTATCTGGCTCCATAGCGGCACAAAGATTCCCTCTTCCAAGTTGAACTAAGAGGTCATACAAAGATGGCACCACCACCTCCTCCTCTACCAACTTCTCTGCCTCCTCTATCACTCTCTTTGTTGGTCCAATCAATATTGACCAACGTTGACCCATACACCTCTTTCTCTCTCTCTCTGCCCCTGTTGCCTCAACTCCTCTTCTCCTTTTCTACCTCCTCTCTCACTCTCTTTCTCTTCTGGTTTGGTTGATACTAACCATGCCTACACTCAGTATTGGTATTGATACCAAACCAGTATGTCGATTGGACCAAGATTTTAATGCTTGATCTTAACAGCCTGTTGAAACTTAAAACAACATGCCCAGAATACTAATTAATCAATTCTATTAAAGTCTCACCAGTAGACCTTCATAAGCTGAAAATATTGTTAGTTGACCACAATAAAACCTTCCATCCATCAATTTTTGACCCAACCTAAGTCAACTTCAGAGACAATGATGGCTTTCATCTTCAATCATGGAGCAACATATGACATCAATCACATTAAACCTCAGCATGTGGAAAAAAAACGATAGTATGGCTGATGGCATCCCTATTGAGGTCTGGAAAAGTTTAGGAGACAAGGGAGTAGCGTGGTCAACTAGCTTATTTAATAAAATATGAGATTCACAAGAGTGTATGATGAATGGAGGAATAGTTTTTTAGTGTCAATTTATATAAATAAGGATGACAAACAAAATTATTCAAATTATAGAGGAATTAAAATCATGAGTCATGAAATTTTGGGAATGAGTTATCAAAAGTAGGATAAGGCTTGAAACAAATATATCTGAAAATTAATTTAGTTTTTATGTCCAAAAGATCAGTCATAGAAGCTATTTATTTATTAAGACAATTAATGAAAAAGTATAGAGAAAAAAAGATTTGCATATGATTTTTATTGACTTAGAGAAAGCCAATGATAGGGTTTCTAGAAATTTATTATAGTGTGTTTTAGAAAAGGTGTATCCATTAATTATATTGATGTTATTAAAGATATGCATGATAATATAGCTATTAATATTAGAACTCTAGGGAGAGTGTCTAGTGAGTTTTCTATTAACATAGGATTACACCAAGGATCTGCATTAAGTCCCTACCTTTACACATCGATAATGGATGAATTTACTAATCACTTACATGATAGACCACCCTGGTATATGTTATTTGTTGACGATATTGGTTTAATTGATGTGAGCCTAAGTGGAATTAATTATAAACTGGAACTATCGAGGCAAATCATAAAAACTAAAGGTTTTAGATTAAGTAGGACTAAAACTAAATATATAAAATATAATTTTATTGATTCTAAAAATAAAAAAAATAATTAAATTAGATGGACAAGAAATCCCTTTAAGTAAAAGTTTTAGGTATTTTGTATCAATTATTCAATAAGATGAAGAGATCAATGAAAATATTATTCACAAAGTAGAAACATGATGATTAATATGACGAGGGACGTTAGGAGTCTTGTGTGATCATTGGATACTTTTAAGATTAAAAAAAAATATAAAACAGTTGTGAAACCAACAATGTTATATGTATCTGAGTGTTGGGCAATTAAGAAAAAACATATACAAAAAGTTTGTGTTAATGAGAAAAAAATATTAAAATGGATATGTGGAGTTACTAGGAAAGATAGGAAAAGAAATATTTTTATTCATGAACAACTAGATATCACTTCAATAAAAAATAAGATGAGAGAAAATCTTTTAAGATGATATTGCTTCGATGGAAGATAAGATGAGAAAAAAATTATTTAAAATGATAAGATGAATGCGATAGTCAGAAGATGTGAAATGATTAATATTAGATTTACAATGAGAGGTAGAGAAAAATTTAAAAAGATCTTAATAGAAACTATAAATAAAGATTTAAATTCTATAAACCTAATTAAACATATGATTTTTTTATAGATCTCAATGACGACAAAAGATCCATGTAGATGACCACAAATAATTGAGACTTACAGCCTTGTTGTTGTTGGTGTAAAATCAATGGTATGACTACAAAATCAGATTTAGATCCTCCACTTTACAGAGCTGACTCGAAGGACAAATATACTTGCTACAAAATGGCATCCATTGTCGATTGCCAACCTCCTCCATCTGAATTTTCAGTTGAGCCTATTTTACTTGATTAGATCTACATCAAGTCATGTTTATCTTTACATTTATATTTTTTTCATTTACTTATATTTAGATTATTTATTGAGTCCAGAGTCGTATTTTGAGTTGTATCTAGATCTTGAGTTCTTATTTTGGATATAAATTGGTTTGGTGAAATCTTTAGAACATTAGGAAGCAACGAATGATCACCAAAGCCTCTTTCCTCATGTTCTTTCTTTGTAGGATTATTCTCCTCCTTAAATTGTAGAAAACCCCAATTAGGAGTAATATCCTATTAGCATTCCAGTAGGGAGTGATGCAAATTAATACAAACTAACATCAATCACTATGTAGCCCCTTGGTCATGCATTGTAATATGAAACAATTCAAAATTTTATAATCAAGTCATGGTTAGACATGAAAAATGGAGCTGTTGGAAATGCATGGAAAATGATTAATCAACATGATACAAAAATTTTGGAAAGCTTTAGAAATATGGAATCCGATATGAAAGTCAAAACAAAAAGGAGAAGTGAAGAACAACTTGCACTTCTTAAGTACATAACACAAGTTCTTAGAAATAGATTGGATCACTATAAGAAAAAAAATAGAAACTCCTAGTATCCTGCCAGGTAACAAAATATATCTCTGAGTGAGGATCAATTCAGAAACCACCCTGCCGGCACACTGTGGGGTGACCAAGTTTGCGGTTTGATAGGCAGTTGCAAGTCACAAAATGAAAAAGAGTGGTAGTCACATATTGCATGATAGGAAAAGAAAATACAGCAAAGGAAGAAGTAGAAGAGAGGAAAGGTATTGAGAGGAAGGAATGAAAGAGGAAGAAGAGGAAGTGGTATAAGTATCTCCCTCTCTCATTTTGTTTCCTGCACTCCAACAGTTTTTCTCTTTTTCTTTATATTAGTACAGGCCGGTACACAATAAGTATGTTGGCACTGGTTACTAGTTTAGTACCAAAATTAATGATCTTGTTACAATTATGTAAAATAATTTGGCATAGTGCTTTGAAGAATTAAGCCAAAACTATGAAAGTTCCAGAGCATGTATACCAAAATGAAATTGATAAAATACACCTCAGTAGATGGGAAGTTACAGAAGTTCCACTCTAAATTTAAAAGATTAGTGAAAAAAGCGGCTAATAGTAAGAGGAATCAAGTTGCATTGCATAAGTTGAGGATCTATAGTGCGAATTTAATTCTTCCAATTTTCACTTTCATTCTAGACTCATTCCAGCCTTGGGAATAATTTGGAAGATAGCTGTCTAGTTGCATGAGCTAAACTGAAACCAATATAATTTATTGTTCCACATGCCAGCTGACTTTCAACAAGGTTCATTAATCTAGAATTTGAACTGGAATCAACGCTAGAATTTGCGATCAGGTTGGGACAATTTGGTCGAATAGTCTAGATTAGACCAATGATAGGTCTTTGTTAGTCACCCTTATGTTGGCCAGAATCATCCTGAAAGCAATTGGAACTGGAACTAAAAATGATTGGAAACCATCCTAGTCCAGCCAAAATTCATCAAAACCAACCAACTTGGTCAAACACATGCAATCACCAAAGGGTCATCGGACTCAGCTAATTCAGATAAAGTTTTATCATTCCAAATTCTCCGCTATCGGGATGTTTTAGCATTGGTTCTGGGCCTTCTGGCTGAGCAAAAGTAAATAGACAAGTCCCACTTCCACTCTTACATATCCACTTGATAACCAACTTCAGATTAGGCATGGTGGGATCTACAAACCTTGCTGCTAAGTTCTTTAACGGATCCATTTACATAACCACTTGGCTGGGAAGAGCATCACTATCAAATGTTTGTATTTACAGACTTCATCACAAGCTCCTTCGTCCGGTATATGTCATGGTCAAACATTCCTAAATTATTGATCCAAACTCTTATTTTACTTTACATGGTTGATAGAACAATTACATGACACCTTATCATCAGAATTAAAGATGCAAAAACTTTTCTAAGTAACATTAGGGATTGTGTAGCTAAGCACTCTTTCGATAATTGTGATTAAGGTAAATCAGGAAGCCTGATCTCAAAGAATATTCATCTCACTTGAGAGTTAAAACAATGAGAAATGAAGAAAAGCAACAATATATTTAAGCAATAGTGTTAAAATAGGAAAATATGTCTCGCCAAGAAAAATGGAAGTTATGATACCATGGCTTTAGGCATCGAAGGCGTCATGGGTATTAGTTGCTTGCACTTTTTAAGAGCAAGTTCCTCAATCCTCTGAGTGTCAACAGTTAACTGCGAAACAATTAAAGAAAGAAACTAAATCCCGTGCTAGTGAAATCACCAAGCAAAAGAAACAAGAAATCACTATCTTATTCTATAATTTACCTGAGTGTTACCAACTTGGGATGGTGCCTGAGCCAATGCTTCTGCCATGTTTAATCCTGACATTGTAATTCCTGCTGCAGATGCCTGACATGTGGGAGCAGCTTGTAGGACAGGTGAGATTATGGTTCCATTAGTTTCAACTTTTACCGGTACTTCTGCCAGAGCTGAAGTTCCAAATATGACCGAAGAAACAACGGGAAGACTCTGAACAGCAGTTCTAAGGCCAAGAGGTGATACATCACCTGTGTCTGAAAAACCATGCTTCCCTTCAGCTCGAAGAGATGGAAAGTCTTTCTCAAACGAGGTTTTGCTAATGCTGCCACTTACAGTTCCCACAGAAGGAACAATATTATTTCCACTACTTCCAAGTTTTTTAGGCCAGGTGTTGACTTGCCTTCCAGCTATCATGGACTGGGAGCGCCTCAAGGCATCTTTTTCAGCCCCAACTCCAAGAAATGAATCACGATGATCGAAACCATTATCAACCAAAACTGACTTAATTTCCCTCTCACGGGAATCAAAATCCTTTTCCTGGTTTCTATCTCGAGACCTTCTGAAACTACTGTAAGCCTGTGATTTACCAGAGCTGCCTTTATCATAAATTGCAGAACCGTTAGAGCTCAAACTCCTTAGCAAGTTCCTGTCTTGGTCGCCAAGTGATTTATCTCTTGAGCCAAGCCCTACACCATTTTCACCAGCAGGAATAAAAGAAATATGTTAGCAGGAAAGATCATTATGACAAAACTGCAATAAAGGTAACAGTCATGTGGAATAAGAACTACCAGAATGTTTGGAAGAGTTGGATTGCAGGGCATTGTTGGAAGTGCTCCCGTTTGGAAATTTGTACCACTGTGGAACCAATGCCGGCTCACCTCGGTCCATTTTCAGTCCAGACCATTATCTATATACAGTTAAAACCTTCTACCTTCGGATCCAATCTATAACCAAATGAATATCATTTTCCTATACAAGATATGCTATCACAATAATTCCAGCATACTACTTCCAAAAGGCAAACCCTTGGCTTCAAGTCGCTACCATGGGCACAAAATTAGCGGTCATCTCAGAAGCAAGATTTACTCTACCAAAAACTTTAAACTGCACAGAAACTCCACAGGTACACACTAGTGCTTAAACTTGAAACCCAGTGCTTTCAAGAGAACCAATGTTTGCAAATTTCAAATATCCCACTAAATTAGCATCACTAAGTGCAAGATTTTACTCTGCTGGAAACTTTAAGCACATACAAAGCCCTCTCCAGAGAAATGCGAATGCTAAAGCTTCAATGCAGTTCTCCAGAAAGGTCCAAAATTTGTAATAAGCGTCACCAAGAGCGACAATTAGTGCGTCTGCCTGAGATTGTAAACCGCACAAAAACCCTCTACGCGAATGCTTAAGCTTCAACACCGAGTCCTGCCGAGACGGCCAAGATATATACGCTTCAAACACCCATGGGATGCCACTATGACCAATATCCAGGCAGGGATCGCCTCAAAAAAACCTTCAAACGAACCACAAGAAGGGAAGAACCCTAATGATCAATAAGGGGCAACCATCCATACAGGCAGCCAAAAGCCCAAAAGACGGCGCCGGATCAAGAACGGCGAACCCTAGACTCTGAATAGAGGGACTGAAAAGAAAAATCGGGAAGAGGGCAAGAGAACAAAGGGGCACAAATTTAGGGTGCACTCAAACCCTAACGGACATCGGATTGATGCCCCCAGAAGTAGAAGAGAACGGAGAAGAAATCCTTACGGCAGGAGGATGTTTTCTACGAACTCCCGGCCGATTCGATCGGTTCGGCGGCGTCGGCGAGGAAGGAATTCTCTCTGATCTCTCTAAACAGGAGGAGCAGAAGGAGGGGAAGGGATGGAAAGGGGGCAACTGCTTGGTTTATTGGTCGCGTTCTCTGTCGATCTCTACGCTTCTACGCTCGCTCTCTTTCGTTCGTTCTGTGCGCTTCTGCTATCGCTCGCAATGTCTCGCGCTGTCTTCTGTCTCTCGCTCGAGTTGTTGCGTTCTCCTTCGGCTTGGGAAAACCTACGAATCGGTGGTGGCGATGATGACGCTCGGTTTCGGCACAACAAACTTGGCATGTAGGCTCGTTATGGCAAGCCGCACCTCTCGATCTTGCTTCAGATGCGCGGTTTGATTTGGTCCGGTTTATACAGACAGAACGTCTCGAATGGACCGAACCAAACCACAATGTCATATGTTTGGGTTTGACTGCTGGTTCGATTTGAAGTATTCCAACCATTATAATTATATTTAATTAGCATTTTAATTAAATTTCTAACTCTTCAAAAGATAATCGAAGGATCAAAAGATCGAAAATGATAAAGGATTGCCACTTTACATCTAATAAAAAATTTACTAATAGTTCACCACCACTCAAAATTCATATAAACTTGAATGTTATGGTATGGTAATTAAATATAAATTTTCTTTATGATATTAAATTTACTAATAGATCACCGTCCTGTCACGGACAAACTTTGAAATAGGATATTTGATGTAATGCTTATATCTGTCCGTGTCTGTTGGCATGTTCATGCCTTGTACAGCGTGTAGAGGGGCAGCCGAAGGCTTATAAGTCTCATTTTAGTTGGGTTGGTGGCCTCTTTAGGCTTGTAAATAAAGGTTGTGTCATGTGGACACGTGCGAGAGCTTTTCGGTCTATAATAGACCATTTTACCCTTTGTTGTGCCACTGTTCAGAGCTTGTAAAGTCTGTTTGTAATTTGCATTGTCTATGAAGTGTTTTTCGGACATGTTTGCTTGTGGATCCCGATTGAGGCATTCTCTTTAACCCGTTCTCTCTTTTGTTGGTCCTAAGGGACAATGGGAGGCTTCGGGGAGGCTGACCTTTACGGACGGAGGCGTAAGGGTGCCACACGACTTAGGCAAAACCAGCTAAGTCCGTGTCATATGGTATCAGAGCGGGACAAGCACTCATAGAAACACTTGACATGCAAACGTGGGGGACCTAGCGGGGCTGCGTTAAGAGCAGTCAGCACACGCGCGACCGTTTGAGGGAAAACGGGCATGGAGATGTAGGGAAAAGAGTCGTTCAGACGAGCGAGCATCTGAGATTGGCATTCAGAGGAATGGCCAACCCTTCGCGCAAGGGGCACCACGAGAACATGCAAGCTTGGAAGAATTTGGAGCGCACAAAGGTTGGGATGGCTGAGTTTGAGCTACGGCTCAACGTTGACAACTATACTTGATGGTGCTCTAGGCAAGCGAGGCGCTTGGCAAGAATGAGGCCATCCAAGGTGGAATGAGTTGCTCAACGACCAAAAGAGTTATGCAAAGCTCACAGAGGTGAGGGGAATTGCTAACTCGAAGAATTTGGAACTCATGCATGGGCTTGTATGCGGACGATGGAATGTTCGTGGCCATTCCAAGGCGACCGAGACTCGGCGCCATGGAGCATTGAAACTTTCTCTTCGGCATGTGAAGGATACGTCCGTAAGAGGCTGAAGTGTGCAATGAGTTCAGCATGTTGCTAGGCCTTAAGGGGTGCAGCGGGGGTTGTATGGACGTGGAGTCGCAATCTAGCAAGTGCGTTTGCAGGAGGTAGAACAATGCACAGTTTGTTCAGCAGATCGGAGTAGTCCAAGGGGATGGTGGTCTCCGAAACGAAGAGAGATGTTGCTCCAACGGGGTAGTTATCCAGGAGGGATAAGTCCCGGCTCTCCAGAGGGAGAATCATGTGAGACGGATCTCACATGTTGAGGAGGAGTACCTCAACAAACAACAACTCCACGAAGCTCAGTGGACTGAGCAAGCGGCGAGGAGTTGTCGCATGATCTCGTCGAGAGAATGCATTGGTGGATGCATTGCGAGATCAAGTGGGGGAGCGACCTAAAACAACTTAAATGAAGGCACACTTGGAGTCGATGTGGAGATCGAACTCAAGGGAGGGTTGACCCATGGAATGGTGGGCGCGAGGGCCACCATCGACTCAATGCAAAAACGAGGAGCGGAGCAACTTGGGTGTAACTTGGCGAAGTACCCAAGCCGCATGAAGGGAGCCAGCATAGAAGTTGGAACATGGAGCAGAGGCACAGTGCTTTCCTTAGACAGAGGTCAAGGACATGAACTCTTGTAGAGGCAAGAGTAGGATCATGTTGTTCCATGGGTCCTTCTTTCTGACGGAGCGGACTCATCTTGCATGGTGCCAAAGACGAAGGGAGCTTCGCGGCACATGCACCTTAACTCGGAGAAGCATTTGATGGAGGAACTAAGGTGACTCAATTTGCGGAAGCGAAGTTGGGTTCAGAAGGGCCTTAGCACGGGGCAAGAGGACGCAGAGGCGGGTACTCTTGAAGAATATGCCACAGTGTTGCCATTTGAGTCGCTATGAAGGAAGCAGTGCGCAGCGGAGATTGTGCTGGTAGGGGCAGAAGCCCAGGATCCAGACAATGGTGCACAGATTACAGTGAAGTCGGTGGACTTCGAGAGCTACTAGGCGACGGACTGTCCTAGAGCGGTGCTTTATCTAGGTGTGACTCAGGAGTGGGTGGATGAAGGTCAATTGCCAGAGGAGCGAACAAAATCGAAGGTGGAAGGGACCCTGCGATGTATTGGCAGAGGCCACACATGGAGGGTTCACAATTCAAGTTTATTCCACAAGGATCAGAATGCAATGGAGATGTCACCAGGAGGCGACATGGTGCAGCGGATCGTGGTGGAACAGTTCGTGGCAATGCGATACACACAATCTGTCCCGTGATGGATGAGATCATATGGAGGTATGATCGGGAGTTACTGGAAGCTCCACTTCGGTGAACAACACGATGGCAAGAAGGGCTATGGATTCAAGGAGTGAAGGCCATGGTACCGTAGAGGCGGGTCTTCCGGGCGTGCATCGAATTTTGCATCGGATGAAAGCCTTGGTCATCAGCATATGGGGGCTGTGTTCCACCAAGGGAAAAGTTCGAATGCAAGTACCAGTGAGTTCCATGGGAGGGACTTGATCATACAGAGGTATGATCGAAGCAGCTGGAGAGTTGGACTGCTCCAGAGCTCATATTCGCTTAAGGGAGCCCGACAAGTCAGAGGACAAGGTCGAGTAAGCGGACGTTTCTACCAAGGAAGCTAATGAGAACAGAATCGGTGCAAACTCTACAACGTGATGGCAGAGGCCATGCATGGGAGTTGCAGTCTGTCTTTCCATCGACCAAACGGACTACTTGGAGAACACAGTGGTGTTGAAGCAGGGGGTCGAAAGGGGCGAGGAAGCGACGACGAGTCTAGAGGGACTTAGCTACCCAAAATCAAGCATCAGTTAGAATGGATGTGGACTCAGAGGAGTGCCACGGAGACATCTCTACTAATTGTGAAGAAAAGGGATACAGAGGCGAGGCGACGGATAGTAGGGCCATGGGCATGGCGGCGCCATGGTACCGCAGAGGCGGGACTTCCGTGCAAGTCATTGATCCCTTGCTCTCATGGAGGGAGAGCGCTTGGTCGTGAAAGGGACCGAGGAGGTGGAGCATGCAGAGGCAATCTCCAAGTACCGAGACAAGGCTGAAGGGCAGAGGCCAAGAAACTTCGTAAGACCGGTGTCAACAAGTTTCTCATCAAGATAGCCGTAAGTGAAGGACTTCGGGTCATGCAAGAGTGCACGACCAAGGAACGAAGCAGGCAGTACACGGTGCTGTACCTTTGCTACTCAATGGAGTAGGCGGCAGAGTTGATGGAGAAGACGGTACAATCCTAGAGGCGACCTCATCTATCAGAGAATTACTCCAAGTTGGGGTGAAAACTTCCTGCATTCCAGAAGTTCAATGGCATTGAGAAGGTGAATCACAGTAGCTAACTCAACGCAAGGAGTGCAAACACTTCAAGTGCTTCAGAAGTGTGAGCAAAGAGTAGGCGAAGACCAGTAACCAGCTCGATGCATGAAGTATAACCTCGAGGAGGCGGGCGAAGTCAAGTAACCTTTGCCTTCTCAACTCTTAAGAGAATGGGCGAAACCAAGTACCCCAGTTCTCTTATCTATCCAGCAGAGGAGCTCTGCACAAGTTCAAAGACCCTTCGAAGATAATGGAAGACAATAGTTATCAAATCCTCACCAACGGTGATCAGTGCTACTGAGAGTAGATTGTCCGCTTCATTTCCCAACGAAATGCCAATCGAAAGCGGAAGTGATGCGAACCTACTTGGATGTGACAACTAACTGAAAGAAGAGTCAATGAGCAGATTTTGTGAAGGAAGGACCCAAAACTTCAGAAGTTTGCGAGGCGATGCTCGTTAAAGCTCCAACAAGCATCCACCCAGTTCAAGCAGCATGTGGAAATTTTGAGAGACTGGCGCAGTAAGGATGGTCTTTTCCTTCATTTGGTGGATCCGCAGGAATCAACGAGGATCAACACAACTCAGCCAACCCCACACCAGAATCAGAGTCATTGGCGAGTTGAAGCAGCATGGCGGATCAAAGGTTCGACTACTCAGAAACAGCAGCGGAGAGCAGCTGGGAGCCAGGAGGCGCATTGCAGCTGGAGCAGAAGATTGAAGACTCAGCAAAGGCGAAGAGTTGCAGTGTTCACAAAGGCTTCGACGAGGACGTCGAAGGGATAAGTGGGGGAGAATGTCACGGACAAACTTTGAAATAGGATGTTTGATGTAATGCTTATATCTGTCCGTGTCTGTTGGCATGTTCATACCTTGTACAACGTGTAGAGGGGCAGCCAAAGGCTTATAAGTCCCATTTTAGTTGGGTTGGTGGCCTCTTTAGGCTTGTAAATAAAGGTTGTGTCATGTGGACACGTGCGAGAGCTTTTCGGTCTGTAATGGACCATTTTACCCTTTGTTGTGCCACTGTTCAGAGCTTGTAAAGTCTGTTTGTAATTTGCATTGTCTATGAAGTGTTTTTCGGACATGTTTGCTTGTGGATCCCGATTGAGGCGTTCTCTTTAACCCGTTCTCTCTTTTGTTGGTCCTAAGGGACAATGGGAGGCTTCGGGGAGGCTGACCTTTGCGGACGGACGCGCAAGGGTGCCGCACGACTTAGGCAAAACCAGCTAAGTCCGTGTCAGTCCGCTTACATATAAATATAAACTTTTCTCTCATTCATTATAGTATGGCAAGACAAAGAAGAGAAACATAAATTCCCTTCCCTTTCTTTATGATAAAACAAGACAATCATAATTTTTTTTTATATATAAAAATATATAAAATTTTTTTTTGAAAGAGAACTACTCTAATCCACGTTTGAGGATATCAGATTATTAACTTGAATGTCAGAAATATCAAATTAGAAAACCTCCCCCGACCCTGATTTTCGTATAAGTGGTATCTTGAAACTCAACATCTTAGGATTCGACATCTCGGAGCTCAAACTTCTCGTAGCTATATCAGGAGAATGATTTGTACACATCAAAAGCCTCATGAATATACATATGCACATAAGTCTAAATCACGTTATATTGACTAGAACGTCAATGACAAGTTCTTTTAGACAAATAATAAGAATTTTATTAATACAAACAGCACATTAATCTTTCTCAAATTTCTATCTAAATTCAATCTACCAAAGGTCAAACGCTCAAGACGACCCGATAAATCCTTAGGGATGATATCGACTAGCATATATTACGTCGACTATTGATAGCAATGTCTTAAGATTAGATCTCATCGTCATCGTTTAACCTTTACGAAGAAAAGAAAATAAGATAAGGTTTTAGATCTGAGATACAACTGGATCATTTTATTGATGAGCAATGAACCAAGCTCAAGAAGACCCTGTGCTGGTGAGGTTGCCAAAGGAATGCAGTTGAAACAAGCTTTCCTTGGGTCAGAAGTATATTTCCAACATGTCCACCTTCATAAGTGATAACTGTAGAGAGCTAACTTGCCAAAGTAAATGCACCATTTCAGTAATTAGATGGAACAAATGACAGTAATGCAGGAAAAAAAATCAATAATAGATTGCATAAAATGTGCCTAAACAAACTCATGGAACTGAAGATCATGAAAAAAGAGTTCAGCATTGGGCATCAACCAAGAGATGATATGCTGTAAATACTATCCAATTTTATGACACATTGCATCAGTATTAACCTGCTAAACATGAAATAATACACTAAGAATGTGATCATCATGATACAACTCCAACCACAACCAACACAGCAAAACTTGAGATGTTTGTACCTTGTAAAATCAAGATAAATCAAGAAGCAAAAACATGGCAGGAGCACACCTTTTCATGAACCACAAATATGTTTCCAACATGTCTTAGTCTTTGGAGAGAGCTAATTTCTCTGATAAATGCAGCTTAGCTTCCATTCCTTCATTGAAGCAAATGGCAAACCGCTCAATGTCGGAAGAATCAGAACAAGAGTGCACACTTTTATTGTTCTATCCAGTATGGCAACCTGACTGCATTAGCAGACAAAGAAAATCTAAAATGCAGATGGGAAGACTGGCAAAGAACTGAAGCATACAAACTAACTTCCAGCAAATTAGTCATCAGATATACTGTGAACATCACCAATGTTTCAAAGGAAATGAAGGTCAGGGCCACAAAATGACCTCTTCAGCATTAGCCACTCTCTGAACTGAAGGACTGCACTGGTTTGAAATCCACCATGTTCTCGACTCCCGGAAAGAAACAGAGCTTATATCTCCAAGATACCAGCACACAAATAAAGAATATGGAATACATTAAGACATACCTCAGGCATGTAATTGCAGGCAGATGTCACCTCTGTGATACATTGTATACATAAGCTGATGCTCCATGTCAAACAAGCTACACAAGATAATCAAACCAATGACTAGGAGTTGTGCATTTCACCTCCATTTGTTTCCTCAATTTGTCTTCTTTGAAGATTGGTAATTTTATCTTCCCCTAGATATTAGGAAAGTATGATGATTTTGTCATGCCATTGTAGAAATAGTACATCAAACTTCTTAATCTAAATGGTTTTTTAATAGTAAAATATGTCGGTCTAGTTTTAATTTGAAGCAAATAAATGGTGTAGCTTTACTTGAGACAGCTGAGTGACCAAGAAAGTATATTTTATTGATAGTTTCTATGATATATTCTGGGATTCTGAGTTTGGCGGCGCCTAAGTCTGTGTTGCGCACTCTATACACGTATCACCGTTTTCCAGACCGCGAGCGCCGCCATCAGGGATCCCCGCTTCACACCTCTGTGATGTATCGTAGATATATGGGGTCGATCCAATTACCCCTCTCCCTTCCTCCGCTACTGTGCCTCTCTTCTTCCCCGATGGGTCCTAGTAATATATATTAAACCGTCCCCATTTCCCTTTCGTGCTTGCTAACAGAAGAGTTGAAGCTCCTCTTGTTTCCTAAATGCTTACTCCTGCCATGGCGGCGTTTATCGACAACCGACGGTTTGGCAAGGCGTTTGTCGCCCCACACCGCACCAGCTCCCGGGTGCGCGGCTGCAGCTTCCCTCCTCTCCTCCCCCTCGCCTCCGCCAAGGAGAAAGTACGGTGCTACGGCGGCCTGGACGACGAGGACGAGGATGAGGAGGCGGCGGGCTGGAAAAAGAAGTATTGCGGCAGCCACCACGAGGCGGAGCCGGCGGTGCGTGACCCGAGGGACGAGGGTACCGCCGACAGCTGGGTGGAGCGTAGCCCCTCCCTGATCCGGCTTACTGGGAAGCATCCCCTCAACTGCGAGCCACCGCTGGGCCAGCTCATGCACCACGGGTTCATCACCCCTGTCCCGCTCCACTACGTCCGGAACCACGGGGCCGTCCCCAGGGCCGATTGGGGGACTTGGACGGTGGAGATCACCGGCCTGGTGAAGCGACCGGTCCGGCTCACCATGGACGAGCTGGTCCGTGACTTCCCCCCGGTCGAGATCCCGGTCACCTTGGTTTGCGCCGGGAACCGGCGCAAGGAGCAGAACATGGTGCGCCAGACCATGGGGTTCAATTGGGGCCCGGCAGCCATATCCACCGCGGTGTGGCGCGGCGCCCGGCTCCGGGACGTGCTACGCCGGTGCGGCATCAGGGACCGCAAGGACGGCGTCCTCTTTGTGTGCTTCGAGGGAGCGGAGGACCTCCCTGGCGGCGGCGGTTCCAAGTACGGGACGAGCCTCAGGCGTGAAGCGGCCATGGACGCGTCGAGAGACGTCATGCTCGCCTACATGCAGAACGGCGAGCTGCTTAAGCCGGACCACGGATTCCCGGTGCGCATCATCATCCCGGGCTTCATCGGTGGCCGAATGGTCAAGTGGCTCAGGCGCATCATCGTCGCACCGCAAGAGTCCAACAACTATTACCATTATAAGGACAACCGCGTCCTTCCCTCTCACGTTGACGCGGAGCTCGCTGACGCCGAAGGTAATGGGATCGCCATTATCTACCCATACGAATCATCACAGTAAATGACTGATATTATTATTTTTCCGTAGCTTGGTGGTACAAGCCGGAATATATCATCAACGAGCTCAACATCAACTCGGTGATCATCACGCCAGGCCACGACGAGATGCTTCCCGTCGACACCTCCACGATCCAAAAGCCCTACTTAATGAGAGGTTATGCGTACTCTGGTATGTTATATACTGATTACCAACTTAATTAATTGGATATGCCTATTCTTAGTTGGATATATCATCATGTAATTACTAGCCGGTGTCCGTTTTTATCTGTCCGATATACACAGATCGTGATGTCATATTTCATAAGAAGATGGCATCATCTACGAGACATCATTCTTTAAATTTACTGTATCCTATGCTACATCCTGCATTTATGACATTGTAGCATTCGGCATTTTGGTTTCCCACCCGATATTGCATTTTGTGATGAGGAAATAATCATAAAAGAAGATAATGTCAAGTAAAATAAATGTGCATTGTGCGCGTCGTACCCAAGTCATCAGAAGCAAAGCTTTCATCGGGCGTCATGGTGGATAGAGTCTGCGGAAAGAACTTCGTATCATCTGGTTTGTGTAAAACAGGTGGCGGAAGGAAGGTGACACGAGTCGAGATAACAAACGACGGTGGGGAGACGTGGCTGCCGTGCGCGCTCCACCACCCCGAGAAGCCCAACAAGTTCGGCAAGTACTGGTGCTGGTGCTTCTGGTCCGTGGCTGTGGAGGTGACGGACCTGCTCGGCGCCAAGGAGGTGGCGGTCCGGGCGTGGGATGAGTCCCTCAACACCCAGCCCGAGAAGCTCATCTGGAACGTCATGGTAACCCGTTCTCGCTCTCGAGTTGTTATATTGGCTTTGGTTCTCAAATGGTGGTGGTGCAGGGGATGATGAACAACTGCTGGTTCAAGGTGAAGGTGAACGTGCGCCGGCACCAGAAGGACGAGATCGGGTTGGTGTTCGAGCACCCAACGCAGCCCGGGAGCCAGTCGGGCGGGTGGATGGCGCCGCAGAAGCACCTTGAGACGTCGGAGGTGGCGTCGATGAAGAAGAGCGTCTCCACCCCCTTCATGAGCACCTCCACCAAGCGGTACGCCATGTCCGAGGTGCGTGAACACGGGTCCGCCGCCTCCGCCTGGATCGTCGTTCACGGCCACGTCTACGACTGCACCGCCTTCATCAAGGACCACCCCGGTGGCGCCGACAGCATCCTCGTCAACGCTGGTAGCGACTGCACCGAGGAGTTCGACGCCATCCACTCCGACAAGGCAAGGGCCCTCCTCGAAGCCTACCGCATCGGCGAGCTCGCGCCCTCGGTTGATACCTTCGAGGCCTCCCTTCGTGCCACCATCCGCGAGGTCTCGAGGCCCCTGGCTCTCGTTAGCCCCCATGAGAAGGTGCAGTGCAAGCTCGTGTCGAGGAAGGCCGCATCGCGCGACGTTCGCCTCTTCCGCTTCGCGCTCCCCTCAGCGGACCAAGTGCTGGGCCTCCCCGTCGGGAAGCACATCTTCCTCTACGCTACCATCGACGACAAGCTCTGCATGCGGCCATACACGCCCACGAGCTCCGTCGACGAGGTCGGCCACTTCGAGCTCCTGATCAAGGTCTACTTCAAGGGCGAGAACGCCAGATTCCCCAATGGCGGCCTCATGTCCCAGCACTTGGAATCGCTGCCGGTCGGCTCCACCCTCGACGTCAAGGGACCGTTCGGCCACATCGAGTATACCGGCCGAGGCAACTTCCTCGTCCAAGGCAAGCCGAGGATCGCGAAGCGGCTCGCAATGATCGCCGGCGGGACCGGGATCACGCCAGTGTACCAGGTGATCCGGGCGGCGCTGCAGGACCCGGAAGACCACACCGAGATGCACCTGGTGTACGCGAACCGGACGGCGGAGGACATACTGCTGCGGGAGGAGCTCGACGGGTGGGCGCGGGAGCACCCGGCGCAGCTCAAGGCGTGGTACGTGATCAGCGAGGTGAAGCAGGGCGAGCGGTGGCGGTACAGCACGGGGCGCGTCACCGAGAGCATTCTGAGGGGGCACATTCCGGTGGGCGGCTCCGACGACACGCTCGTGCTCGCCTGCGGGCCGCCACCGATGATCCAGCTTGCCGTGGTGCCCAATCTGGAGAAGATGGGGTACGACACCGCCAATGCACTACTAATGTTCTAAATGCTGTCGAACTGGGCTCCAAAACTCCTCCCTTCTCCATCCTACCAAGAGGAACAGAGCACTAAGAAAGCTATAATGGAATCTTTCATTTAATTGAATACCATGCATGCCATTTGGCTTCAAAGCTTCAAAATCCTTCAAACGATATGTCAATCATCCTGATTCCAGATGTCTAGTGCTACCTGACCACCAGCAGAGAAGAGAGAAGATACATGATATATCTTGTCATGTTTCACAACGTCTCTTGCACCTCTAGTTGGACTCCACAGACTTCAAGATTGTTTGAGGAGCCAACCGACAAATGAAAGCCTTCCGTGGCGGCAACGAAGGGCCGTGAGCTCTCATCTCATCGCTACCGACAAACGGAAGCCTTCCGTCGGGGCTCGAAGAGGCCACGGCCCTTCGATGCCCCCAGTGGCTGCAGGTACGTGAGGGTTGCACCACTGCATGGTTTTCACGTACCGCCCACCGCTCCTCGCATGGGGCCTGTGACCTTTCGCTCGCTAAAGCGAGCTGATGGGGCCCAGGAGACAACCGACGTAGTATCTAGGGAACCGGCGACGAGATGCAACGTGAGGAACACGATATTGCTGTCGTACCACATTGCTGTCGCCTAATGAACTATATCATGGATGAGATCGCCACAAATCCCCTCCCTTCCTTTATGGTGGCATTGGGTTCATTACTGGATTGGACTCGAAATATGTCAAAGCACCCATCAAAAGAGTAATATTAGAACTGAAATAACATATTTCAATAATGATATGCAAATTCTGGATGTCTGACTGAAACCAATTCAGAGCTTAGCCGAATACCTATTTTACATCTCTCTCTGGTTAATGTTGAATCCACTAAGATTCTCAGTGTGTTATGCTCGAAGACACTCACATTGATAACGAAAACGCTTACATACTTTTGACTATTATACACGAAGACTCACAATGATAACAAGGGACGATTATATTCTTATCTCGGTCTTATCAGGGAATTATTTCATGTCAATCATATGATGTTGAAATATTAGGCACGTGGTGCTAAGTCATCGAAGTAGGTGTCGATGATATAGCACTAGAGCGTCGACTACTTGACAAGTATCAACCATATAGGACCTAAGTGACAGCTACAGAGGTATTTATCATGTAGCACCAAGGTGTCAATGATGTGACGTGACATGGAGCACACAACACCACGTTGTCGACTAGGTGAGAAGTGTCGATTATATCATTATTCTCTTATCAGACCTATCACATCTCAAATTATTCTTAATATTGTTCACATCCTTAACTAGATTTTGACATGATATTCCATGTCATCATATTTATTATTTATAACCACTAAAAAGATGTTAAGAACACAAGCAAAAAGATCTTAAGATGCCATAGAATGTCACCAAAATATGCACCAAGAAATTAATGCAAGCAGTAGAGACAAAAGAAATGTTCGGTGAAAGTAATCACAATCAGGTATATAAAAACACAGATATGTGATAAGCACATACTTTCTCTGGCACGCTTATAGAATGTCCATTGTTCATGTCTTATAAGCAACTATGACAGTAAAATCTTATACTATTACTTGTGAACACCAACACAGAGACATTTCATGCACTGAACTTGGAAATGATCAAAGCATTTTAGTAAACAAATGTATAAAATATATATATATATATTATATTTTCAAAAGGATCCTAGATTAAATTCTTGGGTAGTACCATCTACATGATCTAAAGCTGAAATCCTTTCAAGATGAACCAACAGGCTGAGGAACTTATTGGTGAAGATTAATATCTTTTTGTGGTCTAACTGCACAATTCTTCATTTCCAATTTAAATAAGCTGCTGTGACTATCAGTGAGTGTTTATGATAGTCAATCTACAGAACTCCTAATCATAGTATGGTGCATCTTTCACTTTTCAATAACTAAGCATATTAGTGATTCTTACACCCACAACATGCAACTACATAAAACTGTGAAGCCTATGCATGAGCTTGAAGAATTCAAAGTCACTGAGAGTGCATTACCTCCCATTAGAATGGAACTATGAGTTTAGATAGAAGCTGGAGATGACATGAATGAAAAACAACATCTGTGCAGGCGACTTCTGCCCCTGACTTCCACTTACCTAAAGATTACAAATTTCAACAGTAGCAAACATCACACCATCTATTAAAGACTCAAATGTTCCACAAAACACATCCAAATTAAGAGCACTAAACTAATCACTAATATGCTAGGAATATGATCTCCAAAATCTTATTATGATATAATTGTTTCAATTTATTGAAGGAACACAGTATTCCTTTTCTCAATGGTGTATCAAGCAGAACAAATAACAATTAGATATAGCCCGATTTCGACTACTAATATTTAACACCTTTTGTACTTGCATAAGAAACCACAGAGTATCCTCTTTCAGGAGACTCCAAACTGCTTATGCATGATGTCCTTCTAAATTCTCAGCAATAAGAGAAAAAACTAAAATTGTACCAAGATTGGTCCTATATCCCCTCTGAAATTTTCGGTCTTTGTTATATTGATTCCTTAATTTTGGAGGCACGGCTTGCCGCTTTTCCAAATTCCTATAAAAGGGCAAATCTCTTAGGCTGAAACTTGGATGCCTAATGCCCTACTTCTATTGATGATATTGGAAAAATCAATTATGTTCTGCCAGTCAAATCCTTTTCTCACCACCTCCTTCTTTCTTGCCCAAAACATAAAAATTGGGGCAGGTAAGCAGCTTCCGAGATGGTCCTTTCTCTATCCTTGTTTTGGTGTAACTACAAATAGGTTATTCCAAGAACTTCTATAAACCTGAAAGGGGGAAATCCATGGTTCCTAAGGGTTTCATCCATATTTAAACATGTATTTTATAATCCTCAAATATTTATAAAAGTTAGTTGCATATGGTAATAAAATCTTAATGTTATTTGTAATTGTCATTCTTATAAATATAAAACTGACATTATTGGATTTTTTCAAATATTCATTTATTAATTTATTCTATAGTGCTTTCATCAATCAGGTTTATGAGCCTTTCAATAAACAATGCTAGGTTAGTATCTAATACACTAAATGTGAAGTATATATAATCTAATCAGTTTGAATAATTTGAACTGGAGAATATAAAAACACTAGAAGCACGAGAGTATATGAAAAGAAATACCACAATAAAATATAAAATAATATTACCATCTTGAATTTTTAAA